>NC_092059.1:666458-668958 GCF_039877785.1 Chaetodon trifascialis | reverse complement strand
TAACCAAAGTGATCTGAACGGTTTTAGCAACATCGATTGCTAACCGAGACCAAGCTACTCAAGTTTTAGCTGCTAAACTGAGTCATCAGCTAACCTTGATAGCATTATTTTAGCTGTTTACAATGAGCCGTTAGCTAACCCGAACCAAACGACTGCTAGCTGCCATGCTGAGCGGATTGATCGGTCGTTAGCTCCTCTTCCTGTCAAACCTCCACTTCACACTTTTAGTGAAGAAGTTCAGAGAAGCTTGTAGAAGAAGAACTTGACACTTTGTTAAAGTGTGAATGTGCTCAACAGGAAACGCACTGATGATGGTTCTCATAACTGTTATTGTTCTCCAGGGAACCCGGCCTGCTGTCCGTCTGCAGGCTCGGGGACTCTCAGACAGGCAGCAGCTGGTCCAGCGAGGCCCAGCACACCCCGACAGGACGGGGGGTGCTTGTGATGCGGGGGATGGGAGGCTGAAGACGTCCAATTAGCAGCCAATCGTGTGTTTTTAATGAACCAGCCTGGATGTGTCTGCTGAGGCCAGATTGCAGAGCTGCAAGTGGTCAGAAAGAGTTTGGAAACTGTTGGTCTTTAACATCTGTCAGCTGAATATTCAGTCAACCCACCGGAGCGTCAGTTTATCCACATTAAGACCGCATTTCCCATCAGCCCCTCCCCAGCCTTAATGAGGATAAACACGCTGGAGGTGATTGTGCTTCTCCTTCATCAGCCTCTCACTCATTCCACCATCTGCTCCAGCAGAAGATCCTCAAAGCAGCTCAGCTCCAAACTTCAAGCCTCTGAGACTCTGAGAGCTTCAGGCGAAGGTTTGATTGACCCGCACGAGGACGTCCGACTGATTATTAACATTACTGACGTGTTCACACTGAAACACACACATAAAACACATTTAGCTCTTTTTTCATAACACTCGAGGTTTTCTCATAAACTCTAACTTTGTGCTCATAATGTTCGTCCCCCGGCACGCCGCCACCAGCCGTGTTCACCCGTCTGATTCAGGACGTCTGACGAGCGACTTGGCGGGAAGCAGTGAAGCGTGCTGATCACATGACCCGGCCTCAGGCTGCTGGAGTGATGGGAGGTCGAGGTGGTCTGAGGCCAGCAGACACTGATTGATGTTCCTGCTGGTGGTTCGCCTCATGGTGATCACACTTTAACCTCCATATCACTGACTGTTACACACCAGAAGCGCGCAGTGGTGTCTGATGGGACTCCTCCTCCTCCTCCTCCTCCTCCTCCTCAGAGATGTCGTGACTTCCAGGCGTCGATGTTTTGACTGCTGACAGCTTCCTGGTCTCTCCTGCTGGATGAAGATAAGATCAGAGACCTCGTGTTCAGACTCAAACCAGCACTGAATGCTAACCGCTAACTGCTAACAGTCCAGTGTGAAGTACAGCTGATTGATCTTCCTCCTCTGAGCTCCATTAAAACTCATCACACACACACACACACTGTGGTTTATTCTGACTCAGTCTCACACACACACACACACGCACACACACACACACACACACACACACACACACACACACACCTACAGGTGCAGTCTTTTCTTAGACTTTGGGATCTTGGTCACAGATCTGCCAGCATCGTGTCCAGTCTGAGCGTCTTCCTGTCTTTGTCCCAGTGAGAACTGAGCGTCCTCGGAGCTCCTTCAGGACAACAGAGAGACTGAGCATGTATCTGTCCTCACACTCCGTCCTCCTCTGCTGTCCTCGGGCAGCGTGGTGTCCTCATGTGAACGCTGCTCACTGCAGCTCTCTCATGGCGACTTCCAGGACACAATGGTCTTTTGTCCTGGAAGCAGTGAACACTTCCTCTCCTCCTGCGTGTCCTTATCGTCCACTCGCTCCAGCACAAGCGACCTGCTGACAACAACAGGACAAACTGGGACAAAAGTCAAAATGGACAATGCTGCAGCTTGAAGTGTGAACTATTTAAACATCTCGCTGGTTTGTCAGGACGGACGAATGGACGCTGGCTGACGTCACACACTGTTGGGTCACGCAGGAAGATGGATTGATCAGGAGGAAATCGAATGTTTGAATACGTGTGAATATAAATAAATATAGAAATAAATATATATAATAAATTATATAGTATAAATATTGCCTCAGACTTGCTGCTGATCTCATTCCCGCTCCCCAGAGGATCAACACATCCGGACCACATGACCGTTCCTGTAGCGCCACCTTCAGGCCAAACCTTCAGACCTGTTTCGTGTTCCTCATGGCGGCCTCTCCACGGTCACATAACGACTCTCGAAACGTGAAAGAGGGACATGGAGTCTGTGCTCTCTGTGGCTGCAGTGACCTCTGCAGCCTGCAGGAGGCGCTAACACAGGAAGTCCTCTCTGTCTGCTGTCCCAACAAGTTTCAAAACGTCTTTTTCCTACTGCTTTGAGTTTCTGCATGTTTGAAATACTGCACAAGCATACACACACGCACACACACGCACACACACACACGCACGCACACACACACGCGCACAC
>NC_092059.1:578958-661458 GCF_039877785.1 Chaetodon trifascialis | reverse complement strand
AAATCTTAAAGTTGTTTCTGTCCATCTTATTCTTCCATGAATTCAGAGACACACTGAAAAGAGGAAAGCTGTTCTTCTTCATGTCATCCTCATCCTCATCTTCAACCGCTTATGCGGGGTCGGGTCGGGGGGGCAACAGCTTCAGTAGGGGACCCCAAACTTCCCTTTCCCGGGCCACATTAACCAGCTCTGACTGGGGGATCCCGAGGCGTTCCCAGGCCAGTGTGGAGATATAATCTCTCCATCTAGTCCTGGGTCTTCCCCGTGGTCTCCTCCCAGCTGGACGTGCCTGGAACACCTCCCAGGGGAGGCGCCCATAGGGCATCCTTACCAGATGCCCAAACCACCTCAACTGGCTCCTTTCAACGCAAAGGCGCAGCAGCTCTACTCCGAGTCCCTCACGGATGACTGAGCTTCTCACCCTAAGGGAGATGTCAACCACCCTCCCGAGGAAACCCATTTCGGCCACTTGCACCCGCGATCTAGTTCTTTCGGTCATGATCCAGCCCTCATGACCATAGGTGAGAGATGGAACGAAGACTGACCGGTAGATCGAGAGCTTTGCCTTCTGACTCAGCTCTCTTTCCGTCACAACGGTGCGGTAGAGCGAACACAATACCGCCCCCGCTGCTCCGATTCTCCAGCCAATCTCACATTCCATTGTCCCCCCACTCATGAACATGACCCCGAGGTACTTGAACTCCTTCACTTGGGGCAAGGACTCATTCCCTACCCGCAGTAGGCAATCCATCGGTTTCCTTCTTCATGTCCTGGTACTTAAACACCAGTCAGAAACCTTGACGTCCTTCTGGTTTAAAAGCCTGATGCTGGACTTTCTCACCTTTTGTTTGAGCTCTCAGGTCTGAAGAACTTCCACCTGCTTGAGCGATAACGAGACCTCAGGACCAGTTTTCTCCACCCACACTGATTGAAGTCTGTCCATGGGTTCGGTCGGTCTGACGGGGAGGTTAGTCTTGAACGTTAAAGGCCACAGGTTTGACCCCCGAGCTGGGAACCCTTCAGTGTCACACCTACACCTGCTTGTTTAACATCATCAACCATATTTCTGGTTTAATGCACAGAAAGTTTCAGTCAAAACATGCAGACGGTACAAACCCAGCCGTGAGTCATGTGTGTGTGTGTCGGACAGAAATAGATTATTTCACTTTCTGGCTCTGCTGATGACTCAGAGATACTGCTGTTGATTTACACCTCGCCGCTTGCCATCAGCTGCAGTTTGTTTTCAGGATTAAGAAATCGACGTTCGAGCGTCCTGAGATCTTCCTGCATTTTAGCCATTTCTGTGGTTAAGAAGAAGAAGAAGAAGAAAAAGCTGTAACAGTCATCAGACGCTGCTTCATGTCGTTACTGTCAGCACCAGGAGGATTCTGGGAAATGCACTGAGGATTTAATGGCATGAGGTCTCATTCTGCAGGAGTCAGCTTGATAACGCCATGACACATCTGCCGTCTCTGCTCTCTTTTAACGTCCAAAACATGTTTCTGAACGGAGCTTCAGTCACTGCTGCATCGCATCACGTCATGAAGGGAGTTTTAAAAACAGCGGCGCGGAGACGCTGTGGCTGCGTTAGCGTTAGCTGTGGCTGCATTTGCTGCAGCTGCGGTAGCATTAGCTGCAGGCACAGCGATGCTGCCATCGTTCTGCCTGTTAGTCCCCATTGAATGTCTGCTCACAGGCTAACTATTAGCATGTGAACACACAACGTCACATGTATGTGTTAGCGTGTAGAGCCCGTCTGAAAGAACATCTGAACAGAACCGACCATGTGAACATCCCATCCAGTTGATCTCATCTAAAACCGTTTCCAGAACGTTTGGGGAAGCAGAACTGTTGCCATGAAGAACAAGCTGCTGCTGTTGCTGCTGCTGCTGAATAAGCTGTTCTGTAAATCACAGGAAGTTTGTGACATGAGGCTGATCAAAGTGAGAATGACGCCTCAGCTTGAAACCCTAACCCTAACCTCTTTAACATGTAGAGAACATGAAGGGGAATCGATCAAGTAACCTTCAGCTTCTAAAAGTGTTTTAACCTCGAGGGAACGTCGTGTGTCAGTAAACTTTCCAACAACCAAAAGAATAGCCAATTTGAAGAGATGTAAATAACATCAGTTAGCTTAGCTTAGCATCAAATATTCCACTGCATGAATTCTGCTGACTGTGAAACAGATTCCTCCCAACTTTTAGAAGCACTTAGCCTGCTAGCTGCCCTGTGATGGGCTGGCAACCGGTCCAGGGTGTACCCCGCCTCCCACCCGCTGACAGCCGAGATAGGCTCCGGCCCCCCCGCGACCCCGAAAGGGATAAGCGGCATAGAAAATGGATGGATGGATGGGTTGCCTGCTAGCTTGTGATGCTACAGGACGTCCTGTTTACCTTCAGACAGACTTAGCGGGTCGCTAGTTTGAAGCTAACGGTTTGGGACTCATGAGGAGTGGCTGCAGCTCAGTTCAGCTGTTTGACTGTGACGGGCTGAGAGTCTGAGCATCTGCTGGATCGCAGCCTGTTTGTCCGTCCAGATGTTCTGCTGTTTGTCTGGACTCCACTCTGTGTGTGTGTGTGTGTGTGTGTGTGTGTGTGTGTGTGTGTGTGTGTGTGTGTGTGTGATTAAAGACACTTCCTGTCTCCGTCTCTGTTGTGTCTCTCAGTCTGGGTTTTCCCCTCTGACTCACTTTTACTCTCTGCTCCTGAAATCATCTCGTTCACCTTCAGCATGAATGCAGCTCGTTACAAAACGTCTCAGAATGGATCCAATTCTTCTTTTTCAGCTTTTTGTTGCTCTTTGTGTCGTTTTTGTTGCATTTCGTGGTTTCTGTGTTGAAGTTGAATCTGATCTAATCTAATTAATCAGGAAACACTTGTTGAAACTGTTTTCATTTTAAATGGTGATCAACCTGCAGTCAGGCCTCATGATGCTCAGGAAACACTTCAGCTGCTCCACACACCTCAGTGTCTTCTTCTGTGGTCTGAGTTTTACAAACTTCGTGTCTCCAGTCTCCTGTTGACATTTCTCGGCTCTCCTCCAGGTTTTCGTCTCCTGTGGGCTGCTGTGACTCAGCGGGTTCACCTGTTTGGTTTCAGGTGTTGAGTCCAAACAAGTCCTCCACCCGCCAGCCAGCCAAAGGACGCAAGCGTGGAGTCCAAGGAGAGGAGTCAGGGGTGGAGATGTCCAGAGAACGAGAAGGACAGAGGGACTAGAAATATCTTTCTTCATGCAAATAAGATGCAAACATGATGCAAATGAGCTGCTGCTGCAGGGAAACGCCTCCTCTGCAGAGGAGACAAACAGACTTTAACTGCAGCAGATTTGCATCAAACTGCAGAGACAAGTCCAAACAGGACGAGACACTGAGTCCTGTGGTTTCACTGAAGGGGGCAGGTCTCAGTTTCAGTTAGATCTCCTCATTAAGTGTCTCTGAACAAACATTTGTTGTTCGCTGACCCTCCACCCTTCAGCCTCCTGTCAACATGTTTCCACTGCTAAACTTCTTTTTCACACAGTTTAGTTCAGTTTCAGTCTTTGTTTGGTTCAGATTTCTGTTAAATTTCTGCTCATGATCCAAACATCCTGAGAGCTTCTGTTCCTCTGCTGACGTGAACAAAAATATCAGAATCTACTGAAACAGTTTCCGTCCAGTTTTCCAAAAATATACGTTTTTCTTAATGTCACCGACTGTCGGCCTATCAGACGGAGCTGCGGTCGCTGTTCCACCTCAGCTCCACGCTAACTCCGCCTGTCTCGGCCTAAATGAGGCTTTCTGGCTCCAGACATGTGGTAAACCCAAAGCGCAGACTTTAATCCGTCTCTCCAGAAACCAGAGGGGGACCACACAGGCTCTGCAGACTGACTCCTACACCACATGTACAGACAGTGATTCAGGCGTCTGCGAGGTGTCTCTCCAGCACCAGCGTCCACTCACAAATCACTCGCTTTTAAACGCTTTTCATTTTCAGACTCTGCACAGTTTCCTTGAACTTCTGTCTGCGCTGATCCAGAGTCAGTTTACTGTCTGCAGAGTTACACTTTGTCTGCTCAGTCAGTCCACATCACAGACCGCAGGCCTCATCAGCCATCAGACCTTTTCCATAAATGGATTTGGTGTCGTGCTTGCTGCAGCCGGCCGGGCAGCAGAGCTGCTGCTGGATGCTTTTCTGGGTGTTGCCGCTTGGCTGCATTCCTGCCTGGAGGAATGAAAGGAATGCAGCCGGCATGTGACAACACCGACACGACCGTCAGACTCGCTGCAGGGAGGGAAGCTGTGATACATGCAGTCGCACAAGCACAAGCTGCCATCCGTGGGACCCAACCCGTGGCTCAAGACCCTGACGGGGGTCACAGGGTAAACCTGGGGGTCCTCAGATGATGATGACCAAACATGAAAGCAGGAAATGCTTTGCACATTTCCTCTTCCTCGTCTTAAACAGCTCTTCATCTCAACATGTTTCTTGACTTCTTTCTGTTCTCTCACGTGTTTACTGTGATGCACCAAAATGTCAATTTCTGGTTCAGATTTCTGAAAGCAGCATTTTAACAAGCCGCTCTGCAGGAAGCAGGCGGTGCAGCAACGTCATGTGAACCTGGTTCAGCGCAGCCTTCATCATTTTCAGATGATCTAACAGTCCGTTCATGCAATCCTGCATACAGATGACGAATGAATGAATGACGTCTGTCCTCCTGCAGGTCAGAGCGGGGACGCTGGAGGACAGAGACCCTGAGCAGCCGCTGGACCTAAACCTGCTGACAGGCTTCACTGCTGGACCAAGAAGCTCCACACAAACCTCTCAGTCTCCTTTCAGCCACGTCCAGCGCTTTGCTCCAATTACGGACATTTTCACCCAATTTGTTCCCATTAAAGTCTGATCTGAGACCAGTTTAGATCCTCTGAAATCCGTGGGTTGATCTCTGTAGTCCTGCGTTCAAACCACCACTGAGGTGAAAGCACAGGAGTGTCGTCGTCCATCAGCTCTTTAATGACTTCATGTCCTGCAGGTTCGTTTCATCTGGAACATTAATCAGCATTTATGAGTTCATTATTAATAATCTGAATCTGTAAAGTTACAAACAAATGAAGGGAAGTAAAAAGTACAATATATACCTCAGTGGAAAGTACAGAAAGTAGAAATACTCCAGTATAAGTACCTTAAAGTACTTTTTGTCCACTTGTTAACTGTGAGGCAGCTTCATGTTTGCTGGTTTTAAATGTTTCTGAATAAAATCACCAAGATAAAGAAAACTTAATGTTTCTTCCAGCTGACCCCCCCCCGACCCCTCGACCCCCCCGCACCCCTTGACCCCCCTCAGCGGGGTCAGCAGCTGGCGGCAGATTCACACCTCGAGTCGTTCAGAGCTCGAGAAAGCTCAAACTGAGAGTGTGAAACAGGCGTCAGCTGAAGCTCAGCTGCTCCCATCAGGAATCGTTTCTGTCCAATCAGCTCGTCTGAAGTGAGCGTCTCACGTCGTCTGTCCTCTGTTTGACTGAAGGAACGTTCCCCACCTGATCTTTAATGCTTGAAACTGTCCGTTAAAGGTCAGTTCAGAGTTTCATTGATTGTTTCAGTTCATGGAGTAAAGTTGATGATTAATGACAAATGTAAAGAAAAGCCTCACTGACGACAGAAAGCAGAGAAACCTGAAGGGAAGCAGAGCAGGATGAGGACGGAGGTCACACGATGAAGTTCAACAGCAAACAGAAGGAATGTGAAGAATGTGGAGAGCCATTTTCACACCTGAACACACCTGAACACACCTGAACACACCTGAGGGACGAGCACTGCTGATGATTCACACGTCTCAACACAAACTGTTTCATTCAGCCACAGCTTCCTTTTCTCTTCTCTCCTCCGTTTATTCATTTTATTCTTTGATGGATCAACTTTTCTCCTAATTAAGGACATTTCAGAGGTGAGGCGTGTTTTTATGAGCGTGACTCTGAAGGAATCAGCTGGACAGAATAAACTCTGCCTCTGACTCTGCTCTTTGTACTGAAGTACAACTTCCAGGTACTGCTAGCTGAGTACTTTCTACCTCTAGTCTGCGGCACTTCAGGCATAAATATAGTACTTTTACTGCACTGTAATACTCTGTACTCTGACTGAAGTAATAAAACTGTTTAGAGCGTGAAGCATCTGCACTCACACACACACTGCTGCATGTGTGTGTGCAGTGTGCATGTGCGGTGTGTTAAACAGCGACAGGTGATCAGCGGCCGCTCAGCATGCTGGGAGCTCTGGGGTCGTGCCCTCAGCTGACCTCTGACTGTTTCACAGCCCTCAGGTGAGCGAGCACAGGTGTGCGGTCTGAGCACTCAGGTGTGTGCTGCAGAGCTTCACTGAGCAGCACAGACTGAACCAGAGGACGTCAGAGCTTCTGTCTCCCTGAGCTCGGTCTGCCAGGCTGCCGCAGGACGCGTTTGGCCTGTGAGCAGATCAGCCGGCGTGGAGCCTCCCAGCGGCTCAGACGTGCGCTCACGCTCTAATCTGAGCCGAGCTCAGGGTTTTATTGGCTGCCTGTCGGATCCGGCGCTGCAGACGTTTTGTGTGGGCCTGTGCGGGAAACACACGTCTGAGTCAGCGCCAAACTCCAGTCAGGATTTATCATTTTTGTTTATGAAGATGACGGTAATTAGTGCAGGTTTACCTGCAGCTCAGGTGGACTCAGCCAGCTGCTCCGGGTTGCTCAGCAGGAGGCTGCTGCACCTTCACAATCACAGCTTCGACTCACATGAAGCAACTGCAGGTTACTGTCAACAACACGCAGCAAATACTCTTCGTCATTAAAGACGAGGAAGCATCAAACTAAAGAATAAAATGACTGAACTGAGGTTTGTCAGCAGGAGAACTCAAAGAAACAGGAAGTAGATTTATTGTGAAAAGTGGCCGCGTCCACAGTGTGATCTTCGACTTTGGTGGAATTTGTTTGCTTTGTTTGTTGTTGTGTTGTGATGAGATGTTTTGCTCCTGGTCACGTGAGCGAGACGTGACTGTAAAGTCATACGAATGCAAACCAAGTCGTCGTTACGGCTGCAGAACCATCAGAACAGAAGTTAGATTTCACATTTCATCGCAAAACGTTTCCTTTGGTTGAAGGATTGAAGTTAGCCGAGTTAGCTCGGGCTAAATGTCTTCATCAGCAGAGCCTCTGATGAGGAACACCTCGTCCTGCACGTTAGCATGCTAACAGCCCAGCGTGACCATCATCAGCTGACCACGCAGGGTCACGCCGCTCGTCTCTGTTACGTGGCTGGTTGCTCATGTGACACGACTACAACACGTACAAATACATCAAACTGTGCAGAAATGATGGAAGCAAAGGCCAGAAAAACTGTTTGTCTATCTCTGTGTCGTTAAAATGACCCAGTTAGTTAATGCAGAAGGAGTTCATACTGGAGAAGAGAACTGACTTCAGAGCAGCTGCATCACAGCCTGCAGGGTTCGTCCTCTGGGAGCAGGAACGTCCGCACTGAGCTGAGGACAGTCCATCACGTGCAGAGACGTTTGAGAGAAAGTGGTGTGAGACAGCAGGGGGACAGTTCAGACTGCAGATCAGTTCACAGCCTTCATGCTTCTGCAGAGACACAGAGACGCAGCCGTCCTCCGTCCTCCGTCCTCCACTCTGGGTTTCTGTGACGTGTTGTCTGAGGACGCTGACGGTCCCTCCTCTCCATCTGGCGTCAGACCGGTCTGACATTTGGACCCGGGCTATTTAAAGTGGGCCGGCTCTGGTCTGAGTCAGGCCTCAGAGACGAAGAGTTTCGTCTGTCGGCTGCGCGCGTGTGTGTGTGTTTGCGTGTGTGTGTGGGTCGGCGTGGCGCTCTGTTTGCGTCTGTCGGCTGCAGGGCGAAGCCTGAAGTCTGCTGTGGGTGTTTTCTGACTTTACACTCCAGTGACTGATGAAACCAGCGTGAGTCACACTGAGGCTGGGTGTGTGTGCGTGTGTGTGTGTGTGTGTGTGTGTGTGTGTGTGTGTGTGTGTGTGTGTGTGTGTGTGTGTTGTAAGGTGTGGGATCAGATTCCTTCTTTGTTCTGGTCATATTTTGGGATGAGCTGTTCAACGCTGCACGCTATCTGCACATTCCCTCCTTCCCGCTGCAGAGACACGCCTCGCCATGTGTGCTTTCACAACGCTGTGTGTGCGTGTGTGAGTGCGTGCTCACGTGTGTGTGTGTGTGTGTGTGTGTGTGTGTGTGTGTGTGTGTGTGTGTGTGTGTGTTCGCATGTGTGCATGTGTGTTGCCCTGCAGCACTGAAGCTACGTTCAGCAGACATCTAAACTGTGACTGCTCGAACTCTTCGTGAGTAAAAGTACACAGATGAAGGTATTACCATCAGAGTGTACTTAAAGTCTGAGCAGTAAAAGTACCGTCTGTGTGGAGCGTCTCCTTTGAGAGCGTTAAATGATTTTTGTGACATTCTGTGTTTGCAGACTGAAGGTCGGTTCATGAAAATTATGCTTTAACAGACCCATTTTCTCTGGGGGGGGTTGGGGTCTCCTGGGACGTGCTGTGGTTGGAGCCTGTCCCTCTGCAGGGCGAGGCCGGCGCTGACGGTGGTTTGGTGGTTTTGGGTGTGAGGAGGGTCTTCAGGAGCTGCTGTGGTGTGTTTGGGGATCGGCTGGAGGAGGGATGGGCGGGGGCTTTGTGGTGGTCGGGGGTCTATTATAGTCTATTTCTGTCTGTCCTCCCCCCTGATGTCCAACCATCACAGAGAAAAAAACAGAGGACGGAGGAGGATGGGTGGAGCACTACATCAGTACTTTTACTGAACTACTGTACTCAAGTACAAAGTTGAGGTACTTTCCTGAGTATTTCCATTTATACTCTGACTAAGATGAAGATCACTCTGAGCTTCAGGTAACGCTGTGGAAGACGTTATTACATCACTTCCTGTCACACTGCGATTGTCCGTCGCTCCGCTCAGGTGTGTCATTGTCTGCAGGTTGAATGGAGATGTGACTCGGAGTGAAACTGAACCCTGATCTGCTGAATGAAGAACACCGCATTACACACCACAGAAGAAGAAGCAGGTCAGGTGTCGTCCCAGCTGGAGAGGACAGACCTGAATGTCTTCATCCTGTTGTTTGCTCCGATTGTCTGATTGGCTGCGATGGTTACTGCTCATTAAGTGGGTTGGACCGACCGGGAGTCAGAGTGTTAGGGGACACTTTGTTTGGACTCCACGGCAACAGAGATGAAGGACTGATGCTGGTTGCATGCCTGTGAGGACAGAATGCTGCTGCGTTCAGGTGCTGCTGGGAAACATGGCTTCACATTAAGGCACCGGACTTCCTGCTGGTTAACCATGTTGATGCACCTCTGACCTTCAAATCATTAGTATCAGTTATTGATTTCAGTGCTTCATGTCAGGAGGATGTTCAGTAGAAACATGGATTCAGTAGAAAGTCAGACTGTATCGTCTGCATAGAAACGAATATTAGAAATCTGAGCGGAGTGAAACTATTTGAATCAGTCATCGATAAAGGATTCTTGGTCTTCTGGACATTATGGATCAGGAACTCTCAGATGAACAGAACCAGTACCTGAACCTGAAGCAGAACCAGAACCAGAACCAGAACCAGAACCAGAACCTGAAGCCGCAGCTGAGTTTCCATCAGAATTCTGACAAAATTTATAGAAAAAGGTCAAATTAAAACACGACTGAACGTTTGTCTCTGTCCAGCGCTGCTGTGATGTGATGAGGATAAATGCGTTCATGTGAGGAAGACTTCAGCGTCTTCATCACTCATCCATCCTCCTCAGTGGGAGGCAGCGTGACCGTCTGCTTTGAGGAATCACACTTCAGAAAGTCGTCCTGAAAGCACATTTTGAAAGGTTTCTCTCTGTTTCTGTTTCTCTTCTTTGTCGTTTTTCCAGGCGGGTCCCTGCAGAGACGCTCAGCGCAGGTCTGAGTCCTCAGAGTCCCTCTGGTTTGTGGTCTGGAGGAGAAACAGAAGCTGGAGGGTTTTCCAGCAGCGGAGGGGGGGGGGGGAGGGGATGTTTGGTTTGACATCAAAGAGCGGTTTGGGTGGGTGGGGTTAGCCTGGCGGTGGTGGGGGGGTTACCTCAGCAAATGGTCTGTAATTGTGGGCTCGTGCTCGTGGAGGAAGGAGGCAGCTGATGATGTCTGATTGGTTACAGAGAGAAAAGTCAGATGAGGAGAAAAGAGAAGAAAGTGCTTTTTATTTCACCGTCAGATCAGCTTCTCGTCTTTCAGCTGTCCAAACCCCTGAAGTTTCACCCTTTTTCCCCAAAAAGTCCCACAGAGGACAGAGGACGTCTTCAGTCGTCCTTAAAGAGCTGCTCTCTCACCGTTTGAAGCTGTGGATTTCATTTTCTTGGAAGTGATTCATGATCACGTTTTAAACTCCATTGCTTTCTTTTTAGAGTAAATGAAAGATTTCACTCAGTTAAACAGTTTGTTGCTTACATATTTCTTAGACCTGCCCTCTGAATAAACCCTGAAACTGACAAATAAAGACATGAAGAGGTCGTCTCCAACAACAAATCCCTCATTTTGAGAAGTTTGGGCATAAATGAAGAAACATGAGTGTAAATTTGAGGCCAAACATCTCAGATTTGTGCAGCTGCACACTGAAGAGTCCAACAGAAGACGCGTTCAAAGGTTAAACTTGTGTTGTTCTGGTTCGTGTTCTCAAATGTTCTCCTCAGCGTAAATGAAGGTTTGACCCATTTGAAGCAGCCTCACACAGAAACACACAGCGGCCTCAGCTGTGGTTTGGCTGGGGGGGCGGGGGGGGGGGGGGGTTACTCTGTGGCTGGACGGGCGGGGAGACGCCCAGCTCAGTAAATTTAGCCTCAGCCGGGACAAAAATAACTGCTGAGGTCCACAGCAGATATTTATAGCTGAGAGGAAAAAGCTCCCTGTCCTCCTTCAGGACATGAACGATTTCTGTTTTCGTCTCCGTCTCCGCTCAGCAGTCACACAGTGTAACAGTACATTTACTCAATACTTCTGTACAAATTTGAGGTACTTGTAGTACTACTGGAGTGTGACGTTGACGGGCAGACTGATGCAACATCAGCAGGAGTCCTCTGGATCTGGATCTGGATCTGGATTTGGATCTGGATCTGGATCTGGATCTGGATCTGGATCTGGATCTGGATCATTGTGCTGAAGAGAACCTAAGATTTCCAGGCCTCACCTGGTAGAGACAGAACCAATGAGAGTTTCCTCTGCAGGTGTCTGAGCTCAGCCTCAGAGACAGTGAGGAGCTCGGACGTCCTTCCTGTTGAAGGACCCGGGTCAGGTGGTTCAGGCCTCTGATCCGGATCCTCCTGGACAGAAGGTGTTTGATTGGCTGCTGCTGCCTGATTCTTGCTGATGAGGAGGAAGGCAAACAGCTCACTGGGTGAGACAAGGTTGGTCAAACAACAAGGGCAGATATGGACAGGGAGGACGAGATACCTGGTCCACATGCAAAACATCCGGATCACATGCAAACCTGCAAAACCACAGCGGCGGCGGCGCTCGGTCAGAGCGTTCGGACCATGTGACGGTCTGCCATGACAGTGCCGCAGGTGGAACCTTGTGGTTTTCCTCTGGCCTGCTGAGGTCAGAGGTCGCCGTTTCATCTGCATCAGTCTGCAGCTTCCTGCCCAGTCAGCAATACGGCCGCTGTGATGACATCAGACACGTGAAGAGTGACGGTCAGCGTGGCGCCAGAACCTCCTTCAGTCACTGTTGTTCATGTATTTTGGACTGTGATGTCACCATCCCTCAGATGGAGGGCGTGCTTTGTGTTGCCTTCACTTACCTGATCTCAGCGTCAGATATTTGGAATTTGCAGCTCTTTCCTCGTGTGTTTGTGTGGTGTTGCAGCGATCTCTGCCTCTCAGCTTCATCCTTCGTTTGTTTTTACCTCTGACTGTTCTCTCCTCCTCCTCCTCCTCCTCCTCCTCCTCCTCCTCCTCTGTGACTCATCTCTCTGATGCTCTCCTCTGATCCTGAAGCAGCCTTACATGGTCACTGACGCTGCAGCAGGATCTCCCTACGTAGCGCGTCTACGTACCGGCGGGCTCGACTGCGGCTCCGGGCTCCCACTGGCCGCTCGGCCGACGGTCCAATCAGCAGGCTCCGTCTGTTTCCACGGCGATGTGACGCAGGGCTGAGAGGGGGGAGGCCTCCTCGCTGCAGCTGAACAGAAATAACTGTGACACACATTCTTCCTGAGAGCTCGACTAAAAATAAATGAGACGTGTGAAGTGAAAACACAGAGAGGCTCCAGCAGAGCTCACCTGAAGCCCGACAGGTGATCAGACGCAGCACGAGCAGCTGATCCGTTCCCACGCTGTCATTCCACCAACACTTTGTCTTCTGCGTCCCTCAGTCTTTATTTCAGCGCCGTCTCCTGAAAGAAATGCTGATCCAGGAAGCGTTTGCATCGTTTGCACAGGCCTTCCTGTTGTTAGCTCAGGTTAGCTCGGATTCAGCTTCAGGCGGTTTGTGTCTCATGCTTTGGCATTTAACTAGCATCTTCTCTGAACTGTGAGCAGGAGCTGTGAGTCTAAACTCAGCCAGAAAAACCTTCACCAGCTGAAAGTGAACCTTGAATCAAACGACTGTCACCTTTAAATAAGAGTTGGCGTCTCTTCAGAGACACGAGCTTCTTTCACAGCGGCCATATTTATTATCAATGCAAACTAACCAGAGACCTTTATTGCAGAAAGTATCAGAACTATAAACTGTAGTGAAGCTGTGCAGTAAAAGTACTTCATCGGGACTGACGTGGTTTCTCTCAGGTCTGTCCTCTGTCCTCTGTCCCTGTCCCCGTCCCTGCATTCCTTCTGACAGATCGCAGTCTGTGGAGTCATGTGACTCTGCTGTCAGTGACGTCCATGTCTCTGGTCCTGCATCGCGGGTGTCAGATCAGTTTGTACAGTCGGGGTGTGAAACATCCCTGTGTTTATATTATGTGACCATGGCAACCATCTTTTACTAGCTTCAACAACATAGCACATAGCTCCAAGCTAACGGCGTCCATAAATAAATCTATGGTATATTTGATAGAAACCAGCGGACACGTCAGAGGAAGACATGACAATAAATATAATTTGAATATAAAAACATGCTTTGCACATAGAAACTTTCCAAACATGGAGGAAAAACAGACGCCAGCAGAGCTGCAGGTGGACGTCCTGCAGTCAGAGATCATCGATCAACCCGTGCGCAGCAGATTAGACTCCTGTTAAACCTCTGCTCTCCCTTCACGACTGGATCTGTGTCGAGCTGCCCCGCCGGCCCCAGCAGGGACGGGCCGGCTGCCAAAACAAACGGGCCCGTGGCGTCAGCGCAGTGGCGGAGCCCCATTACAACAGGATGTGACATCAGGATGTGACGTCACGGGCAGAGGCCGCAGGCTGTTTGTGCAGAGTTGGCTGCAGAGCTTCAGTTTACAGCTCAGCAGGTTACACACTAACTCACAGCTGGAAGGACTCCGAGTACTCTGAGCTGTGTAGAAATATGAAACACCCACATTGTTCAAAGGAAAACGGCACAGCAGCCAAAAATAACCCTTGAAGGTCAGAAACATGAGAACAACTGAGAGGGAACCAATAACATGCTGTTCTCTGCTCGTTTACTCGGTTCAGTGATGGAAAGAGACACTGAATCCTGCCGTCAAGATGCATCACATGCTGCACCATGTTAGCTAACAGCCGGCATGCTAACTGTAAACTGACAGGACACAGAAGCTAACTGTAAGCTAACATGATAAAGAAGTGAAATGTTTGAACTTTGAACTCCTCGGTCTTCAGACTTTGTGTCCTTGTGTGACAAAGTGTGTGTGCTGCGTTTGATATTAATGTAAAGTTGTGAGATTCCCATTTGAGCTGATGAAGATGAAGATCTGGTCATAAATGCTTCATGGCTGAGTATCAGCTTCAGAGCTCAGACAGAAGTTACACAAAATTAAAAGGCAAACTTGAGTCAGAAGAAGTGACTCATTATTTATCTTGTGATTCCTGCTGATAGTGTTCACATGCAGTGACCCCCCCCACACACATGCACGCACACACACACACACACACACACACACACACACACACACACACACACACACGCACACTAACTCTAAACCAAGCTAGAAGCTAACTCGCTCATCAAAGACAGAAACAAAATGTGTTATTACCTACAGGAACAGTGACGGCCTCTGTGTTAGCATAGCTTAGCACAAAGACTGGAAGCGGAGGAAAACTGCTAGCCTCCCAGTGTTCAGAGCAAGGCAGCAACACTGCTGGAGGTTTAACTCCCACAGAATGAACACATACACACACACACACACACACACACACACACACACACACACAGCAGATGGCACCATGGAAACTGAGGCAGTGTGAAGATCTCCGCCAACACACTCGTCATGTGACCTGCAGCCAGTCACATTCTGGGCCTGTCTGCAGTCTGGATCAGTCGCTCTGCAGCATTTAGAAAAGGCTGAAGGCTGAAAAGCAAAAGCTGCAGTCATGTGATCAGGATGGAGTCAAACATGGCGTCCTGCGAGCCTCGCATTGAATCACGATACTGGATGGGAGTGTTTTAGGCTGGAAACCATGATAATAATAATAATGATTTCATAGCATTCATTGAAGGAAGTTGTGACATCAGCAGTTTTTGAACTTGCACAGGACAGACCTGCAGTCTGCTCATGATGCATATCATTATTATTATTATCTGCGAATCACCTGCATGAAAATAAGCCGATCTGAAATATTTGACATAGGGGAGCATGAAGAAGGAGCAAAGGACCAAGACCTGGTCCCTGTGGTACCATGTGCAAGATGGAGGTCTACAACATCATCAGAGAAAAAGCTTCTCCTTCACTGCAACCAACAAGACCCAAAGCAGCAAAAACACACCACAGGGACACAGGTGTCCACTGGACACCTCAGTACAAAACGCCATTTCACCAACTCAAAACCTAACTGGCCCTTGTTTGATGCCATAGTTTTGTCTCTTTAGGTTGGGGGGTGGGGGGTGGAATAGACTTTTGGCCATAGACTGAATTTCTTCCATTTTTCTGAGATGTTTGAATCTGTGAATCTGCTTAAATGCTGTGGTTTACTTTACACACACACACACACACACACACACACACACACACACACACACACACACACACACACACACACACACACACACACACACACCTGGATGAAACACTCAGGAATCAATCATTTCTCTTCAATAATTTATTCACACAGGTTCAGTAAACAGGTGATTCACGTGTTCATATATTACTCTGCTCCTTTAAATAATCAGCTGTCTCCTCAGTGTTTAACTACGTTACGTCACTAATCACCAGAAAGCAATAAACATGACGTCACACGTCCTGAAACGTCACCTCAGTTCGTGTGTGAGCAGCTGCAGCTCAGGTGGTCCAGAGCTTCACGTGCAGCTTCAGTTCATTCAATCACCAGGTCAGTCACGTGACACCCAGCAGCCGTTGGTCAGTCACGTGACACTTCATTACAACTCTCCTCTCTGCAGCTCCAGGACCTGAATCCTCCTCCTCTAACGGGGGTCCGTGTCCGGCTTTCAGAACCCGTCCGGTCCCTGTCCCGGTCCCGGTATCTCACGCGCCCACGGTCAAATCAATCACCCAATCAGGCAGCAGGACGGCTCCGGTGGCCCGGTCCCCGTCTCTCCTCAAACGCCGTTACTCCTCCTCAGCAGGGGGGCGGCTGTTTGGACTCTTTCTCACCGCTCCGCAGCGGACTGGTTCGCGTCGGGTGGAGCCGGGTCGGCTCAGCGGTCCTGCAGCTGCAGGCAGGGGACCCACTGGTTCCTGCAGCGGCTCTCCTCGCAGAAGCTGCTGATGTTCTGCAGCGCCTGAGACTGCAGCGGCTGCACCGGAGGGTTCTGCAAAGCACAGAGGACGGTGAGCGATCAGCAGCAAACATCTGTCATCACGTTACACCGCGAGCAGCGGAGGCGGAGCTGGACTTACAGTGACCAGGATGCAGTGCAGGTCCCGGGGCTCGTTGCCGTTGCTGTCCTCGGTGTCCTCCTCCAGGACCTGAGCCAGCCGCCTCATGCCGGACACCCGCAGGATGTTGATGTCGTTGTCGCAGCAGAAAGCCTGCAGCAGCGTGAAGTGGATCTGCAGCGCGATGTCATCTTCATCCTCCTCATCGGTGGCGAGGACGCATAGGACCACGCTGTCCGGGTCTCTGCAGGAGGACAGACAGGACAGGCGCGGGTTAAAGTCAGCTAACGCAAAGTGTTCACATCACAGATTCCGATGAAAGCTGCGGAAATAAAAGTCATACTCACACATTCATGAGCTTGGCGGACTCGTACACTCCCACCGTGAGACAGTCCTGCCGCTGAGCCGCGACCAGCAGCTCCTCCAGAGCCTGACTCACCGTCTCCATCCTGCAGGGACACAGAGGCGGTTAGAGAAGGGCCGAAACCCGCAGAGCGGAGCGCGCCTGCGGCTCCGAGCCTGACACAACATGAAAGTGACAGGGTCTGATCCGGGTCCGGTCTAAACCGGTCTGACCCCGGCGCGGCTTCGCGCATCTTTCACAGCCGCAACGCGGCACGAACTTACTTTTTCTCGGTGCTGTTGGATCCAACGACCTCCTCGAGAGTCATGTTGAAGTCAGTAAAATAATCCACCAGATCCAGGTTAATGAGAAATATCCACAGCGCTGAGAGGCTGCTGTCCCGTCAACTCCCGGAATAAAGTCCAAGCCAGCGGTAATCCAGATCGGTCCAGGATCCTTCCAGAGTCCGTTAGAGGAGTCCACAGGTTCTGAGTTACGTCCGTGAAGTGAGTCTGAGAGAAGACGTCTGCCGCTCTGAGCTCGCGCTCTGCGCTCTTTATACGCGCTCTCCGCGGCCGCCGTCACCCCGCCCGGCCGCTCGATGTCTGATTGGTCCGCAGCTGTCAATAGATCCCCCGTACTCTGTGCCCATTGGCTGAGCGCGCGACAGACGCCGGAGATCCCACGTGGTGGTTTCGGAGAATCCCCCGCTCCCTCCCCCTCCTCCTCTTTCCCAGTTTGTTTGCTGGGAGTTTTTCTTTTTTCTTTCCGAGTGGAGGAATTTCCAGATCTGCCTCCCTGACCTCCTCCGTGATCCCAGGATCTGCTCCTGCTGCACGCGGAGAGCTCACCTGCGTCTCCCACCTGACACAAACAGCCACACGCAGCGGAGACGTTTCACTTGTGTGTTTGTGGAGTCTGTTCATGCAGAAGCTCGTGAGGGAAGCTGAAGCAGGTGACCATCCCGCCTCAGAGCACGCGCGCTGCGGAAGAGGTGGTTCAAATAAAACATGTCTGACAATCACACTTTCCTCTTCTGTCATGTCATTTCTGAGGGTTCAGTTCTGCCTCTGCAGGCCTCTGCAGGCCTGCACAGACCCGTTTCCGGGCTCAGGCCTGCAGGACTCTGGGAGAGGAAACGTCAGCTTCATGGACGCAGAGCTTCACGTGAACGCGGCTCGCTGGCTGTCTGCGGCTCTTCCCACATGTTCCGTGTCCGCACCAGCTAACGTCCAGACTGCCCCCCCAGCAGACCCTGCAGAGTAAAACCAGGTCTCAGACGCCCCCCCGCGGCCCCGCGGCGGCACTGCAGCAGTGAAACCAGCAGGACATGTTGGAACAGGCCTGAGACTGCCAAACCGGTTCCTGGCCTGGGCCGCGTGCAGCGGGGGTCGTTGTTGTGGGGCGCTGGGGTCTCTGGAAGGTTTCAGGGTTTCTTTGAAGGCTTTAATTAACAAATGAAGCAGCTTCCGGGAGTCGCTGCAGTTTCATGGTTCAGTTTCAGTTTTAAGGGAAACTTTGCTGCAGCACGTGACTGATGCTTTAGCCTTATCTTAACGTTTTGAAGGGCAAACATTTCACACTGCTTCAGCTTGTTAAAATAAGATAAGATAAGATAAGATAAGATAAGATAAGATAAGATAAGATAAGATAAGATAAGATAAGATAAGATATTAACACAGTTAATGACACGAAGAGGTCTGTCTGTCTCTGGTCCCGTGGAGCCACCTGCTGGCCTGATCCGGATCACGCAGGAGGATTTGAGTCTTCAGACTTCATCATTTCATGGTTTCACGTTTCATCTTTTCATGTCAAGTGTTTCTCTTTTCTCGCCTCTTCTTCTTCTTCTTCTTCTTCTTCTTCTTCTTCTTCTTCTTCTTCTTCTTCTTCTTCTTCTTCTTCTCCTTCTTCTTCTTTTGCACACCCATAGTATATACTGTTTATTTTCTCAGTATATATACACATAGTTTTATATTCTGTCTATATTTTGTGGTATATTTTGTTTTTATATATATCCTCAACATAAATATTTGTTTTTATATTTGCTTTTTATATATATAGTTCTTTCTCTTTTCTTTCTTTCTAATTTTATTCTGATTCCACTCCTGTAAGGAGCTCTGCAACTAAAACAACTCCCCCTCAGGGATTAATAAAGGATTTCTGATCCTGATTCTTCTTCTTTTTAAAGTTTGCTGAGTCGTCGACACAGTTTTCTCTGGAGGAGGATCTTTAAAGGTGTCCGTTAGTTTAAGTTTAAGTTTAAGTTTAAGGAATAAATCTGAGTTTGAGGAGCTTTGAAGGCTCTTTGAAATGTAAGTTCAGCAGGTTTTTAAGGTAAGAAATGGAAATTTAAGGTTTCTTTGAGGCAGAAATCTGAAGTTGAAGGGGTCAAAGTTTAAGAAGGTGTAAAGAAATCACTTAAGTTTAAGTTAATATTTAAGGGGAATGTTTTCTGGATCAAATTCAGTGTTTAGGAGGTTTTAACATTTAAAGCTCTCAGACGTTCTTTTCTGCTTTGGTTTCTAAAGTCATTGATTACTTCTTACGTCATGACTGGATTTAATGGCTGATGGATCATTTAAGGGATCTTTTCTCCTTAAAAACAGATTATTGATCCTGTGAGTGAAAACACGTTAAAGATCCTTTAATGGAGAAAAAAACGTCAACAAACTGAAACTAAACGCTGATGAATGAAGCTGTTTGATTATTGATGAGGTATCAGCAGGTGATCAGGGTCGAGCTGCAGGTCGACGGACGCGTTAGCAGCCAATCACAGCTTTCCTTAATGAAAGGTATGAAGAGCTGATCACATGACCTGTGATTGAATCAACGGTGATCCCTCTGAGCTTTCAGTGTGAAAGCACTGATCACATGAAGTGTGGAGGGCCCATTGATGACTGATCGTCCCTGATTGATCACTGAACAAAAGAAAGTTCTGGAGCTTCACGGTTTAAAGAACAGAAAAGAAAAACTCTTTAAAAGCTGAAATCAGGAATAAAAACGACCAAAAATTCTTCAAAGTGTTTCCAGGTGAGAAAGATTCAGAACATTTAAAGGTGGAAATATTGAGGAATAATCAAATGATTTTTATGGAAGACAAATTTTGAACTTTGCAGATTTGAAGAGGTCAAACTGAGTTTTTTGAGGATTCAGGTGTGAAACGATCATTGTGTCATTAATGAAGTGTTAGTGGCTTCATTGATCAGCTATCAGTGGATCATCGGTCATTGATCTGAAAACAAAAGAAAGTTTCAGGAACAAACTGACAGAAAATAAGAAATTTAGCTCCAATAAAAACTGAAATATTAAAAGGATGATTAACCTCAAATCGTCCTGGGATTCAGGTCAGGTGATCACGGTCACTGACGGCTCACCTGAGGCTCGTCAGTCGCCTCCTCAATTAACAAACATCAGAGTTCAATGAGCAGAAGAGTCACCGACAGAAACTGTGCAGCTCCAAAAGGTCAAAGGTCAAACTGACAGCCGATGCAGCTGAAGAGTCTCTGTGGATAAATGTTCTGTAAACTCTTAAAATCTTTTTACTTCAACTCAGAATTCCTCGAAGACAAAATGAAGCTTTTCACGTCAGCGTGAGGCTGAAGGCGATCACATTAAGGTTAAGGGAATTTTTCAGGGAGTTTAAGTGCTTTTAAAGGCTCAGACTTAACTTAACTTAAGACAGACGTCAGAACAGGAAACACACAAACGTCTCATCTGTAAAACTGAACCTTTACTGAATTATTTTCAGTTGTGAAATTCAATTAAAATGAAAGTTTAAGAAGCTTTTTTCCAGTCACACATCATCAGAGAGGCTTTTAGTTTCAGAGACGAAAACAGTCCGAAGACCTCTGAACTTTAGTGTGACGAGAACTCTGGAATCCACAAAGTGATTAAACTGATTAAGATTTACAATACACACATCTGGTTCTGTGTGTGTGTGTGTGTGTGTGTGTGTGTGTGTGTGTGTGTGCGTGTGCGTGTGTGTGTGCGCGCTCTCCTGCTGCTCGACCCTCGTCTTCAGTCTGCCGTTGCTCCTCTTCTCATTAACACCTCACACGTCCTTCACAGCTGATTTCTCCTGCAGACTGAATACACACGTTATCAGAGTGAAGTAACTGAGTACTTTGACTCAAGTACTGTACTTAAAAACACATGAGGCACTTTATTTTTTCCACTTGTACTCGTCGAATATGAGTCGATTGATTAATGATCATCTGTTGTTTTGATGGTTTCATTGATCTTTGCTGTGGAATCGCTGATGTTTGATCTTCTCACTGATTGGCTGCTTTTCAAAGTCAAAGTCGGCTTTATTGTCAGTTTCCTCACATGTAGACACACAATCGAAATTACGTCTCCCACTATCCCACAGTGAGACAAGACCACAAGACAAGTGCACAGACACAAAGGATGAAGACACACATATGCTGATACTACCGTAAACAATGAACTGAAAATAAACACTGAACATACACAACAAAGCACAGGAGACGTACAGCGGCCTGACTGTCTGTAATCACGTGGAGCTTTGGACCAAACAAACATGGTGAAGGCGTCACTTTGGGCTCATTGTGAGCACATTTCTCACTGTTTTCACAATGTTTCCAAACCAATCGATCGATCGATCGATGAAGGAAATGATCAGCTGACTGATCCAGAATGAAAAGAATTCTTAGTTTCAGTTAAAATGAGCTCCACCTCAACCAACTCCAACAGGACAGTGAGTAAACCCGTTTAAGAGGAAGGTAACCGAGTACATTCACTAAAGTACTGAAGTACCTGAAGTCCCTCGTACTTCCACTCGTCCCGGTCTCGGAGGCAGACCGTGAGCCTTCAGCAGGTCGAGCTAATCAAAATAGGATGAACTGATTAATGATGACAGATTAAAGGACTCATCAGCCTCAAAGTGATGAACACATGAACCAGTAACTACAATCTAATTATAGAATTCTGCATCAGCAGTACTTTTACTTCTGCCCAGAGTATTGTGATGTGAGTACTTTTACTTCTTCTTTGTTGTCCTGATACTTTTTATTTAAGTTACACATTTGAGCCGCAGCTAAAACGCAGTTTTGTGTGGTGCACGCGTGCACGTGCGCGCGCGTGTTTGCCACTTTGCCAAACTCCAAGTGCCATGATGACCTCTCTCTTCACAGATGCATGCCGGGAGGTGAAGTCTTTTCAGCGGCCGCTGAGCCAGCCCCGCTCCCGATCCTGGACTACATTTCCCAGCACGCCCCGCGGTTTTCTTCCTTCCCTCCTTCCTTCCTGCAGCTTCGGCCCTTCTGCCGTGAAAAAGGAAGATGAGAAGCGGCGGCGGTCCGCCGACACCGAACCGAGCCTGAACCGAGTCTGACTTCCAGCGGAATGGCGGTAGAGCGGCTGCTGACGGACCGGAGGCCGAGCTCAGCTGCTGTTCTCCGGCCTTGAACCCGCCACGACCGCCGCTGGAGCTGCGGAGCCCGGAGGAGCGGCGGGTGGAGCTGCAGCCTGCCGGGCCGAGCCGTGCCGAGCCGAGCTGAGCCGCCGTCATCGCCCGCCCTGCTGACGATGCTCAGCTAGCTGCAGGACTGAAGCCTCGACTGCACCGCACCCCGAAACCAGACGCGATCTCTCCCCGTGCCCCCTTCAGGTGAGAGTCCGGCAGCACACCTGGAGCCTTACCTGCTCCGTGACAGACCGGCACTTGTTCGGATCTGGGCCCTGATCTAGACTTGATTTGTGTGTGGGTCCTGCTGTCAGACCGGACCAGGTGATTCTGTCATGCTTTTACCAAGCCTGAAGCCTCCACCTTGGTTTCTTTACCAGGTGACTGTCACATGACCCACAGGTGAGTTCGGTGCTCAGGTTGTTGTGGAGAGAAATGACACTGAGGACAAGGTCCAGATCAAGTCCTCTCACCTCTGGTCTTACATTAGTTTGTGTACTTTTGTAGAACACAGAATCATTTTCAGTGGCTCACGTCTGTCCTCCTCTGGACGGATGTCCTGACGTGTTGTTACAGCAGATCACTGGGACACAAAACCGTCCTGTTATTTAGCCATGAGCAGGACATCTGGGAGGACATGGACTCTCAGGTGTCCTGTTATTGCAAAGGTAAAGCAACCTGTGGCGCTGGAGCTGTAACGTCTACACGTGTATCTGAATAAGTGTCTGTAGAGTCACTGTAGTGGCGGTCCGATGGTCTGAAGGTCTGATGGGCCGATGGTCTGAAGGTCCGGTGGTCTGATGGTCTGAAGGTCCGGTGGTCTGATGGTCTGAAGGTCCGATGGTCTGAAGGTCCGGTGGTCTGATGGTCCGATGGTCTGATGGTCCGGTGGTCTGAAGGTCTGGTGGTCCGATGGTCTGAAGGTCTGGTGGTCTGGCTTCACGTTGGTTCCAGGGTCTGGTTCTCTTCTCTTCTCTGTTCTGTTCTGTTCTGTCTGTTTCTATAAACTCAACTCTAATCATCGATCTCCGTCCGTCCGGTTGATTCTCGCGTCCCTCTCAGCTCACATCTGACGCTGTTCCAGGTTGATCCTCCTGGGATTGGTTAATTCAGTGTCCCCTGACATTTCCTGGAAGGTCCCGATGACCTGTCACCTGAGAGTCCATGTCCTCCCAGATGTTCTGCTCATGGCTAAATAACAGGAAAGTGCTGTGTCCTGGTGATCTGTCTTAACACCACGTCAGGAAATCCGTCCTGAGGAGGACGAAGAATTCTGTGTCGTCACGGCAACACAGAAGGTCCATGTGGATGTTTGCATGTCAACAAAGTACAGAAACAAATGTGAGACGAGACACGAGAGGACGGTTTAACATCTGCATGTGTGAGCTCACTGAATAAAGTCCTGCTCTGCTGTCTCTGCTGTCTCGTCTGTCTCTGCTGCACCTTGTCGTCAGTGTCTTTTCTCTCCATAACTGAGTTGTTGCTGTCTGCACAATTGAGGAGGAGAGGAGGGGAGGAGGGGGCTGTGCTGTGTCTGTCAGGTAGGAGACATTTGATTCTCAGTCTATAATCTGATCCTTACAGGGTTAGGGTTAGATGGGTTAGATACAGCCCATCGTCTGATCCTTTCAAATTAAAGCACCTGTGGAGAGCGACAGGTGTGTCAGGTGTGTCAGACACAGTCAGCTGATCCTGTGTGCTTGATCTGGTTTTGGTTTTTGATGGTTGCCAAAAAAAAGGGTGTTTGAGTTTTAAATTTGTGAAACGGCTTAACGACAAACTCCGATTTTATTTGACAATAAAAGACAAAAGAGTCACGGCTGGAGGTGTGAGAGCAGTGACTTCAGGCCAGCCGTGGACGCTGTCACCTGAAGACAGAGCGTCCACACACGACATCCACTCATATTCAGTCTGATGTCCGAGGTCGTGCTTTTGGGGCTCAAAAAGGCGAGAAAGCATCAGACTGAGTCATCGAGGCGAAACACGAGGAGCGTTTGAGGAGACGCGTCACTCTGAAGCTCAGTCTGATCCCTCGAGAGCGTTTCAGATGATTGTAGACGAGAGCTGCTGCAGACCTCATCACATCAAGCAACAAGAGTCCACTGAGGACATCAGACAAAGACTCAGGAGACATGAAGCTAACAAGGAGGTCAATAAGGAGGAGCTGATGCTGCTCTCAGCTCTTCAGGTGTCTCAGGTAAACTCATGACTCTTAGCTGGGGCAGAAAACAGGTGAATGTACCTGAACGCTGCCGATCAACATCTGATAAATCAAACCAACAAACAGGAAGTGAAGTTCATGCAGATTTGGGAAAATGCGCCACGTGCAGTGGACAAAAAGACAAAAGATGGTGGATTTGATTTGATGGACAAATGAAGTGAACTGAACGGAGAACGAGAGGAGTCAGAAAGTGTGTGTGTGTGTGTGTGTGTGTGTGTGTGTGTGTGTGTGTGTGTGTGTGTGTGTGTCTGTCACTGTCCTGAAAACTGAACTGTCAGGCGCCTCAACTGAGAGAAAAGGGAAGTAAGACCCCCGGAGCAGCCAAGCTTGCCGCCCCCCCCCCCCCCAAAAAAATCTAAAAATAAATTTGATTTGCTGCGTTCAGACTCAGTCACACACTGATCAGATCAATCAGTCAGAGGAAGAGCGCCACCAACAGCTGCTTCCAGGAAATTACATCATTCCAGACTCTCCGGCTGCTCTGTTCGTTAACGTTTAACTTGCAGGAAATGAAAATCTTCCAGATTCACGGTTTGGCTTTTAAAATGATTCTGTTGTTCTTGATTTGATCTTTGTCACAAAGCTCAGCCGATCAGAGAGAAATCAGCTGTGTACGTTTAAAGATCTGACTGATGGACGGAGAACAGCTGTGGTTCTAACAGTTCTGCCTCTGATCTGGTTTTGCAGTGTCCCTGCAGGCTGCAGCATGGAGCGCTCCGGCAGCATTCAGCTGGACATCCCGGACTTCAGTAACTCGGTTCTGTCTCACCTGAACCAGTTGCGCGTTCAGGGCCGTCTCTGCGACATCGTGGTCAACGTGCAGGGCCAGAGCTTCCGGGCACACAAGGTGGTCCTCGCCGCCAGCTCGCCGTACTTCCGGGACCACATGTCTCTGAGCCAGATGAGCACTGTGTCGCTGACGGTGATCCGCAACCCGACGGTGTTCGAGCAGTTGCTGTCCTTCTGCTACACCGGCCGCCTCTGCCTGCAGCTGGCTGACATCATCAGCTACCTGACGGCCGCCAGCTTCCTGCAGATGCAGCACATCATCGACCGCTGCACCCAAATCCTGGAGGGCATCCACCTGAAGATCAGCCTGGCTGACATGGATGAGGAGCCCACGGAGGAGGCACGAGGCTCCAGGAGCAACAGGACCTTGGAGGCCGTGGTGCGAGGGGGCGGCCACCACGGCGGCCTGCGACTCCTTGGCCCACGGGGAGGCGCAGAGGCGTGTGAGCCGGTCAGCCCTGCCGAGGAGCCGCTCAGCCCGCCACCAACAGTGGAGCACAGCGGGCTGGAGGGGTCCGGGGGCGCCACCAGCAGGGCCAGCAAAGAACCAATCCTTCGCATCAACCGGGCCGGCCAGTGGTACGTGGAGACGAGCAGCGAGCCGGAGCGGACCGGCAGCGCCGAGGAGGGCGGCGGCATGGACCGAGTGAGGATCAAGACGGAGAGGATGGAGGAGTGGATCGGAGCAGGAGAGCACCAAGAGGAAGGGGGGGCGGTGGAGGAGGGGGCCACGGTGATGATCGACACATCGGGACGCAGCACACTGGTGACGGGGCCGGTGGGTGCACTGGGGGGCCGGAGTGCCCAACCGTCCTCCAGCTTCAGCGAGACTGACAGGTGAGTCGCTGCGACGTCACGTTGCACAACTGAACTGAACACACCTGTGAGCTAATGTGTGTTTGTGTGGCAGGTTCAGTCCCACCGGCAGCGTCGTCGTGCTGGCAGAGCGTCAGAGAGCGAAGAGCGAGTCTCCCAGCAGGGCGGACGAGCTGCGACAGCCAAGCTCACAGGTATGGGAAACCAAATCACGTCCAGGTGGACTGTCACAGTAGGAAGTGTCCGGCCCGGGTAGTCCAGCTGTTAGTGGTCTGTCAGATGAACAGGTGTATGGAGAACCCAACTAGTGTCTTTGAAATGTGTTGTTTTACCTCTGCAATCTCTAAAGGGGGGTTTCAGGGCTCTGGATCCAGGTCTGGAGCTAAACCGCAGCAGTTTGTTCATTCAGAGTTTAAAAATCCAGTTCGATGTGGTCTGTTCTGGTTCTGCTCTGTATTAACGTGTGGTTCTACCTGTCAGGGGGAGGAGCATGCAGCGTTTGACATGGGTGGCTATGAGGACTACCTGAGGGAGCAAGTAGGAGACCGTTGGTTCCGCTACAACCCCCGGCTCACCTGCATCTACTGCTGCAAATCCTTCAACCAGAAAGGCAGCCTAGACCGTCACATGCGCCTGCACATGGGCATCACGCCGTTCGTCTGCCGCATCTGCGGGAAGAAGTACACCCGCAAGGACCAGCTGGAGTACCACATCCGCAAGCACACTGGCAACAAGCCCTTCCACTGCCACGTCTGCGGCAAGAGCTTCCCCTTCCAGGCCATCCTCAACCAGCACTTCCGCAAAAACCACCCAGGCTGCGCCCCTCAGGAGGCCCACAGCGCCTCCCCCGAGACCACCACCGCCTCCATCACGTCCAGGGGAGGCCCGAGTGACGAGGCCTCCCCCAGCCAGGAGGAGCCTGAGGGTGGGGGCGGGGGCGGCGGAGGCCAGTACGGCGAGGGTCCCCAGGCCTCGGTCTCCACCACGGGGCCCGACTGACCCAGAGGAGGGACAGGTAGGGTGGAGGTTGGGGCAGGGGGTGACGGACGCGGAGGGCCGTCTGATGCTGTTGCACCTGAAGCCAACAGGACGCTGAACCTGCTCAAGTAACGCAGCGACAGACTCAGAGTCTGAACTGAGATTTTTCCGCTTTAAACCGCATCTACCTTCACTAACCAAACGGAACAGATTAAGCTAAAATGAAGAAACGCCACACACTCCAACAACCTCATACACCACACGATGCAGTGGTCCTCGTTTGCCTCCGTCGACTTTATGTTACAGATTTCTACTTTTATATTACAGGTATTACAGGTTCACAATGCAGCATCACAACAGTCTGTCTGGTGGAAACTTTGCCAAACTACTCAGTGCCAGTTCACAGGTCACATCCTTCATGTTTGCCTTGAGACAATCCGGAGCAGCGCTCATGAAGTAATCCTGCGCGCTCTCAGTGCCAAAGCGGCATCCAAACATTTAACTGCACAAAAAGGTTCAATGAGAAACGTTGGACAGTTCAGGTCCAGTGTGATCAGAGTTCCTCGTCTTCTTCTCCGTCGCCGTGAGAACAAAGTTAGTTTAGAGGACGAAGGTGTCGCGCTGCTCATCTTCACATCCTGTTCTTCATCCTCAGGTACAAAGTATGAGCTGCCAGTCCTGATCCAAAGGTTTGCAAAGGCGCCCCCTTCAGGGCTGCAGCGAATGATTAGTCTGATTTTTGATTAATCTGCCGGGGAGTTTGTCGATTAGTGAATTCATCATTTGCTCAAACATCGGCTTCAGATCCGTTTCGTTGTGTAACTTATGAATACGTGGAGTCCTCTCAGCTGCTTTGAATCTGGCTTCGTTTCTCTCCCTGAACTCAACTGACGAACTTAACGGATCATAACCGCTGCCAGCTCGCTTGTTTTTGATCCAAAATGATCTCTGCTCTTCTGTGCTAATTAAACCTCCACTGAACTCCACCTGCTCAGGTGTATGAACAGCTGCTTTGTGTTTCATGGTCAGGGCGGCCGCACGGCGCCGCTGATGTCTCTCAGCTCGTCACACAAACCCTGGAAAAAGGCTGTGTGATGCGTTTGAATGCTGTGGGAATAAATCGGTGCGGGTGTGTTTGTGGGCCGCGTGCTTCAGACAGGAAGTGAACTCTGGTCACACTGGACCTTTAAATTTGGCTGTAAAACAAACAGAAATTCTTCAGATTCATGTTGGAGTACAGTTGAACCATCTGGCACCTGTTGACTGAACAGACTCGCAGCAGGAAACCTGGACAGAGTCCAGCCTCAGATAAGCTACACAGCTCAGTTACCTCTCATCACTACGCAATACAGCTGCTGCACCGCACAGCACAGCACCACCGGGGGGCGCCCTGGCCCACTCACAGAGCGCCCCGTCAGTCTTCTCAGATATTTTTATAACAAGCATGACTTCTTTGTTTTTCTTGGACACTTTTTTTGCTCTGACAATGTGTGTGATGGACGACAGAAGCTTTTTGGACGAGGACTCGGTGTCGCGACCCGATCAGTAACTGCCGCCGTCAATGACGCGTTACTCTGCTTTGTGTTGTTGAGTCAAAACGACAGCAGCTTCATTCAGGGAGATCAAACAGGGAAAGGTGGCTAATGACTGTCATCGTCACCATGGAGACAGGTCATGTGAACATTACAAGCTAGCTGATTTCCGTTCGCTGTGGGTCAGACCTCTGACTTGAGAACAGAAGCTTTGGGCTCTGTCTGAGGTGTTGGTGTTGTTCTGCAGCGCCACGATGACGATCCGTGAAACTGGCCAATCACAACGTTCCATGTCAAAGCTTTGTGACAAAGAACGACGGCAGGAAAACAAACATGTTGAGTCGATTTTTAACCAAAGGTGATTTTTCTCGAACATAACAAGTTCTGTTTCCTAAACGAGCCAAACTGAAAATAAGACGTGAATTAAGCCAATAATAAGAACAATCATGGGACATGAACCCGTCTCCAGATGCAGGTCCACATTCAGTCACCAGGACCTGGTCCCGTGTGGACTTGATGGTGCTGCAGCAACATTAATGATGCTGTAGGAGTGATGAGATGAAGCTGTCTGTTCCCGCAGTCAGTGATGAAGCACAGACCGTCAGAAGTGTCAGTCTGCAGCCTTTAAAGCAGCTGATGTTCAGATGAATGAAGGAAGTCGAACTGCTTCATGACCATGGTCGTTATCTGACCAGCAGGAACCAATCAACATCAACCAGACCTCCGAACACGTAGCAGCTAGCTGGCTAATGTTAGCGTGGTTCAGTGTGCCATTTCATCTCTGTCTGTGTAGCCTAGCTTAGCACGACAAACACTGAAAGCAGATGGATACTACTAGCCTAGCTGTAATGCTGACATATTGACTGGAGCGCTCTGGCTAATGTTAGCTTGCCAGCTAACAGCTGCAGTTTCACCGTCACTGATGTGCAAAGCTAACGCGTCATTGCGGCACTCGGTTGTGATCGGGCCGACACCGGTCGAGGAGCCGGACCCTGTCAGACCAGATGGATGTAGTAGCCAGGCCATGGAGCCGGACTAAAAAACAACCCTCCAGAGGTCAGAGTTCACCGACTGGAGGGCGGGAACAGGTTGGCCCACCTGGCAACCAAAGGAAAGACAGTGTGGCCACGTTGGCCCTCCAAAACAACTCGAGCACTTATCAGAGAGAGATGATCAAAAGCAGAACTTTTCTAAAGGCAGAACAACGATGAGCTGCACGTTATCACACACACACACACACACTTAAACTACTAAGGTGTGTTTTCAGTAACGTCGGTAAGCTAGGAGTTCACTTCAGACGCAGGCAGGTAGCACACGGAGGGGCTGTCACTGTTTTCTACAGAGCTGTGAATCAGATTCTCAGTGGACGGTTGATTTTTTTATGCAAGTGAAGCTGGCGGCTCGTTCCTCTCTCGGCTGGTGGGACTCGACTTCTCCGCCCAGATCCCGCCGCCGCCGCACTCACTCTTCAGGCTAAACCAGGAACTATCAGGTATACAGACTCTTTCTTTATCCAGTGAATCAGACGTTTACCTTTCCCTACGTAGCAGAACGCTAACGGCTAAACCTCAGTGCGAGCTACACGCCGCTGAAAATAACTCACCTGTAAATAAACTCAGCAGCAGGTAAAAAGTCCTGCGAGTCACTGCAGAGGGCGACAAAAAATAATAATAAAAAAAACACAAAGCAGGGCTGGGCAATATGGAAAAAAAAAATCAGTAACCATGACAACTACAAGACCTCTTGCCAAACAGCACGGCCGCAGACGACCGTCTGATCAGGTTTGTGATTGGCTGCAGGTGTCGATCTCCACCTTCACCTCGTCCTTTACTTTCATCACCTGCTCACACATTCTGACACCTGACGACACGTCAAGGTAACGAAAATCACGTCGGACTGGAAGATCAACAGAACCACAGCGTTTGACACGAGGCAGCCGAAGCGTCTTCAGCCTGAAAACGTTTAACACTGCGGGACGTCGAGTCGTCTCACCTTTCCTACGGTGGCCACCAGCAGACATTAAGGCTCTGTGCAGGGTTTGTCCCTTCTGGGCTGCTGTAGAAAGATTCAGGCTAAAGCAACAAAAGCGACTTATTTTCAGGTGTTTAAACACTGAAACCAGAACTGCCGGTGGGTCTAATGTCACCTGCAGCCAGGTGTGACGTTACAGAGCTCTCGGGGGGGTGAAGTGACATCGTGAGTGATCATGTGATCAGTTTCAGGAACACTCCACCGACCTGATGGCTGCTGATCAAAGTCATTGATTAGTTGTACGTTAACGTCTGAACCGGTCAGACCTGCTCCAGAAAGGAAGTGGTCTCAGCAGGACTGTGAGGGTCCAGTTTGAGTGTGAAATCCTCGTAAGTCCGCTCAGTCAGACTGCTGGTTTAACGTGAGCTTTAGACTCCAGCTCTGGTTTAAATGTAGGCCTGACTGACAGCACGTTTTGAACTCTTCGGCCTCGTTTTGGTGAAACGTGATCCGCCTCGTCAGCGGACCTTCAGAGGAGGTCAACGTGCAGTTCAAGCAGCAGATCCTGGAGCAGAGGTCAGACTCTGGACTCTTGGTCTGCAGACCTTCGGCTGCCTCGTGGATCACTGCTGAACCTCTTTCAGTTCTGCCTTTGACAAAGAAAACCGCTGACGTACTTTCAGAACTTTGTTTTTCCGTTAACTGACGAAGTGAAATACTAAAGAGATGAAGACGCTGTTTGACGCGTCGCCTGTTGCCCAGCTCACGAGAAACACAAACTCCTGGCTGCTGACAGATTATGCAACAAACGGCAAGTTAACTCAAACAGTATCTGAATGTCCCCCTCACGTCACAGATGACCCTCCTGAACTGGTCTGAACCAGTCCAGACCGGCTCTCCTGCCTTTCTTTGCATCTTTAATGAACATCGAATCACTTCGTTCAGAGAAAGCTGCTCTCAGGTCAGCCGGTCCGGTCTGGTTTGAGGACCCTGTAAGACCAGGAAAGTCGGATCAGAGTTGTGTTCAGGACCGACCGAACCAAAGAGGCGTTTTGTTCACACAGAAAGCTCAGTAGATATTGATCGTTACGCAATGATCAGTCTGATCTGATCTGATCTTAAAGTTCAGTTTCAGATTCGAATCGACGGTTTGAAGAAGATAAAGTTGAGTCTGAATGACGGACAGCGAGGGTCAGTCAGCCAGTCGCAGCTCAGAATCGACTCTTCCTCTTCGACGTTTCTTCAGTTTCATCTTCAAACTGTGAAAACAGCCCAACCTCATCATCCTCATCCTCGTCATCATCCTCGTCATCACCCTCGTCATCACCCTCTGGTCCTCGCGGTCGAGGCTCCGCTTCCTCTCCGTCTCTTCAGCTTCTGGCTTTCTGTTCTTTGACTTCTTACTGTGTGACTCAAATGTTTAATATGAATATCCAGTAAGTCTGACCACGACATGCCTAATTATAAAGCCAATCATTTAGATATATTCACTTCTGAGATTACTCTTTACTGTTGATTCAAAGTATATCCTAATATATCGAAGCAGGAACCAGTCAGAGAAAGTTTTAGTAAATTAACTTTTAATACTGTACATTTTTTAAAGAGGAGGTACGTCAAGTCCTGTAGTGGAAGAACCTGAGAGGGTTTATGTGAAGATCTTTTGTTGCATGTCTCTGTTGCTAAAAACATGTTGGTGGGGGGTGTGGGGGGGCGGGGGGGTGAGGCCAAAGGTTGTTCAGAAAATGTGAAGAAGCTTCTTTCACCATGACCACTAGATCACTCACAGGTCGCGTCTCCTTCAGAGGAAATAAAGCACTTTAAGTGTCGAGCAGCACCGACTCGCCTCTTTCTTTAACGCTCATTACCCACAATTCACAGCGCCGTCACTGCAAACAGGCGTGTCAGCAAGCAGGCAGAGAAGCTGAAACCCTAAACGAAAGCGATGGATGGTTGAGGCGCAGCGTCTGTCTGTCCTGTGGACGTCTGTCTCATGTATGAAAGCAAGTTATTTATCTGCTGAAGTTATTCTGAACGTTAAACGTAGACGCTCATGAACGGCGTCTCTGTCGTAGTTTGTGGTGGACGCTAACGGTGTCACGGACCACGCGTCTCTGTCTCCAGACGAACTGGACGGAAGGGTTTCTTGATGTAAACCTGAATCTAAGTCTGCAGCTGGTTGTTTTGGCGTGAGCAGAAAATGAATCTTCTAAAGTAAGTTTTGGTTTATTTTCTAGTATTTTGCTGATTCTGAGCTGATATGAAAGCAGGTGCGAGGCCGCCGGCGGCAGACGCTTCTCATTGGCTGCAGGGGCTTGCCACTCGAGCGGTGAACAGCAGCGCGTTGATGGTGGACTCTCTGATGAGCAGCAGGAACGGTCTGTCGGCCTGGAAAACCTCCCGGTTTAAGTTGATGGAGCGTCCGATGGCCACTATGGCGGTGGCGGCTGCCGCCTCGCTGCCCTCCTCGTTCACCTGCAGAGCACAGGACAGGTGTTGACTCTGGACGCGACCTTCAGGTCCTCTGAGTTTACTGTTTACACTTCATAAGAAACAAACAAATTGTGGACATTTCTCCATCGATTCCAGTATTTGTGGTCAGATCTGGACGTACGCAGACGTTTACACTTGATTTTGAAGTAAAATGATGTGAACCATCCTTCAGCCACCAGAGGAGCTGCTTCAGACGTCCACAGCTACTCGACACCTAACTTATCAACCTGGTCTGTCTACACAGATGACCAATCAGGGAGCAGCTGCCAGTGATGTCAGCAGCATGTGACTGACCTCCAGGAAGGCTTTGTGGAAGGCATCGGAGATGTGGAGAGCGTCGCTGCCGTCCTCCAGCATCCCTGAAACACACAGACGAGGTCAGCTGACGTAAAGCTGTCAGAAATCTATCAATCCATCAACAGATCGGCAGAAGTGATCAGAGGAACTGAAACAGTAAAATCGGTTCTGGTCCCTGATCTGGATCCTGGACTGAGACTGGACTAAACGGTTAAACGGTGACGATCCTGATCAAAGACTTTTAATTCAACAGTGACTTTAAGCTGAGTACAAAGACATCACCTGACCGACCTTCAGGGTTGCTGTCAGAGCACCTGATACTCCAGGTGTGTCCCCGCCCCCTCACCTGGAAGACTGGCCTTCTCTGCGTCGAACAGGTCGGTCAGTCCCATGGCCTGCAGCTTCTCCTTCAGGCTGAAACTGTCCTCCACCCTGAAGCGAGGGACGTGGACGGAGACGGTGGTTTCCTTCATCGCATCCAACCAGTTAGTCAGTTTCTTCAGGTCCAGACTCTCCTCCACCTGAGCGCACACACACAGACACACACAGACACACACACACACACACACACACACAGACACACACAGACACACACAGACACAGACAGAGACAGACACACACACACACACACACACACACACACACACACACACACACACACACACACACACACACACACACACACACACACACACACACACACACACACACACACACACACACACACACCAGCAGAGTCAGCTAACCCAACAGAGAAATAATGTCGACTGAAGCTGCGACAGGAGACGTGACGGACAGATGGAGCGACCACAGAATATTATGGGCTGGAGGCGGGCGGGACGGAGGACACGGGGCCTGGCGTGATTACCTGACTGAGCGCGTGGCCTCTGCTTGGCAGGATGATCACCATGGTAATGTCATCTCCGCGGTACGGCATCTCCAGCAGCTGCACCTGGTCGTCGGGGAAGTGCCTGTACCTGAACTTGGTCTCCTGGTACATCATGTTGACGGAGCAGGACTGACTGTCACTGACGTGGAAGTCTGAGACGTACACGTTGTCTTTGTCGAACTTGTTCTTCCACTGACCCTGAGAGCAGAAATGTCAACAAAGTCAAACCAAGAATTAGTCGTTTGTTATTTTCACTGCTGTCTGACTTCTGCATGAGAGGAGGACGGTGTCTCCGTTAGCTAACATTAGCATGCTAACACACTAGTGCTGAACTCCAGCTGTGTGGACGGGTGCCAAATCCCAAAAATCAGACATCCTGATCAGAACAACCCTCAGCTTAAACCATAGAAACTGCCAAACATCGGCATGTTAGCATGTTGATGTTAGCATGTAGCTCAAAGACCCGCTGCGTCAGAGCACTGCTGCTCGCTCGCCTCTTGAGTCTTTGCCTGTTATGATGCTAACGGTCCAGATTCAGGTCGTTCTGAATGAGAACAAAAGACCAACGACCAGAACGCCTCAGCACCACAGACACCGACTGAACCAGACCGGAACATGATCGGTCCGACTTCGGCCGCTGTCCAGTCAACAGATCCACAGTGCTGCACTACAACTCTGCCACCGTCACAGATACTCGGATCCTTAAAGGGGTCACTGAACCACAAACACCAGCCTCCATCACCGCAGGCGTGACAGGAGGAGCGGTTTGAGGTACCACAGCAGGTACCTTGAAGTAGATGGTGTTGACGAGGACCAGGACCGTGGTGGAATCCAGGGCCCCCTCTGGCAGCGTGTCCTGGATCAGATTCTCAGTCTTGTTGGAGATCCAGCTGTTGATGGTGAGCCGGGCCTTCTCCGGGTTCTCCTGCGGCACAGAACCCGGGTTCTTAGTGTCAGTCTGGTCAGATATCTGCCGGTCTGTGAAGGCCTGAGCGGCTCTCGTGGTGAACTGGACTCACCTTGAAGTTGAGGGGCAGCAGTTTGGCTCCGTAGACCGTCTCACTGATGTTCTGGTACGTCTCGTTGAACATCAGAGACTTGTCTCCAAACAGTCGGTTAGCAGAGATCAGCGCAGTGGTCTCGTCCTTCTTCCTGTACAGACGACAGTTGAGTTTGGCGAAGAAGAAGTGGACCTGGTCCGACGTCTTCTCTTTAATGGTGTCGAACTCAAACACCTGCAGACAGAAAGACATGGAAACGTGGTTTTCATCTCCATCACTGACCGAGAACAGTGTGCAGGAGGAACCTGGACGAGGTCAGGAGTCTGTCGAGACGCGTTCAGGTACTTTAAGGACCAACAGTACACTGTTACCTCACTGAAGTAAAAGTATTATCATAGTGCTTCAAGTGAACATGCAGTAGAGTAAAAAGTACAAATACTATTGCAGTAGAAGCACTGGACAGGTGTCACAGGAAGACTTCAGGACAAATTCCAGGTACTTGTACTGCAGTAAATGTACTCTGCAGTCTGACCTTCATGATCTGCTGCAGCGTCTGGTTGCAGGCTCCCAGCTTGGTCATGGCGAACGCGGTGGAGACGCTGATGGGGGACATGAAGATGTTGGACTCGGGCGTCTTGCTGAGGGCCAGCTGTTTGTACAGCGACAGAGCGAAGCGGCCGTTGGCCTTGGACAGCTCCCACACTCGGGGGTTGGTGGACTCAGGGACGGGCTCCGGCTCGGGGGTCGGGCCCTCGGGCTCGGGGCTGCGGTAGATGCAGCGCGGCTCCAGGGGAAGGTCTCTGGGCTTGGCGCTGCAGATGTCCGGACGGATGGAGGAGACGAACGGCAGGACCGCCATGACCACCAGCCAATCAGCAGCCCTCATTCTGTACGGGGAGACAGTCAGAGGTTAACTTTATTTTAGTTTGCGTCCAACGCGTCCCGTCCGTCTCTATTGATCTGATTGGTTTCATTTGTGCTGGCGTGAAAACTCGTTTGACGTCATCAGAAGACAAACGATGACTCGCAGAGCAAACAGTGAGACGCCGCGTCCACCACGTACTTCTGCTTTCAGTCAGGTTTCCTCTGGTGTGTTTCTGTCAGCTCTGCTCTGTCAGCAACACGCCAGCAACCACCCGAGTTGATCAATACTCAATAAATCTGAGTATTGATCAATGAATTAATCTGAGTATATAAGATTCAGAGAGAAGTTTCTGAACTGGAAACACAACAGTCAAGAAGTCTGACCACCAACAACCTCCTACACACACACACACAGACAAACACACACACAGACAAACACACACACACAGACAAACACACACACAGACAAACACACGCACACACACTGACAAACAAACACACACAGACACAGACACACAGACACACAGAGACTCTGAGCACCATGTATCTGTGAACCTCCGGCAGAGTAAAGTCGGTTGTGCTCTGAACGGTGAATTTCCTCGGGGATGAGTGAAGTATAAAATCTGTCTCTGTAAACAAACATTGCAGTCAGCTGCAGGTTTCACACGTTGACTCTTCTGAACGTTAAGAATCGTTAAAAATAAACCAATAAACCATCGGAGCAGCGTCATTAAACCCGAATGAAACCAAAAGCTGTTTTCAGTCGTCGATTTCAGTTTCAGACTTTTCAAACTCAGACTTGAAATCTTTGTGTCGCTGCGACTGAGACGGATCAGAGGAAAGACCAAGAGGACGAATGTGACGATGAAGAGGAGGAAATAAAAACTGATGTCTGTGAGGACGACGGTGAACCTCACACACGACGCGACATTAATTCCTAAAATCTTACCTGAACAGGTGGAGAGTCGAGTGTGTTCTGTTCTGATGTGTGTGCCGGAGCTGAACTCAGGTCAGTGTCCTGCAGAGCACTGAAACATCACATCAACCTTTGAGACATTGATCGTCTGTCAGTCAACAGCTCGAGCTCCAGGAAACCTCTGTACACAGACGGATCGCCGGCACGACGATCACTCATCAATAACTGTGACGGCTGCAGGTTGGACGTCTGACCAGCAGGGGGCAGAAGACCAGGAGGAACTGTCTGCACACAGCCGTCCTCTGAGCCGGAGACCCTCTGTCCGCTCGTCTGTGAAGACCGTCACTCACTCAGATTCAGATTCATCATCATGAGAGAGAGACAGCAGGCCTAAAACAGACACAAGACACTGAGAAGAGTTGTCCCACCGGTCTTCATAAGGTCACTCAGTCTGAGGCGAGTCTTCGTCCTCGATCAGCAGCTGAATGAAGCAAACACACGACGCTGTTCCTGCCGCTCCCCACCGGGAGGCGCTGCAGCAGCACAGACTTCAGGCAGAACTGATGGGAAGAGGAACGCAGTGTAGCCTGGACGCTGCACAGAGGACACACTTTGACTGTCCAACAGGACAGCTCTCACACACTGACAGTTTGCATTAAAACCTGTTCAGGCCCGAGTGTTCAAAGTATTCTGAATTTTATTGGTAGGATCATAAATATTAAAGAAACTGTGCAAAAGAGAATAAAATAAAATAAAAACAGGAAGTGATGAGAAAATCAAACACGTAAAAACACATTTCATGAACACAAACGTCTGATTAAAGGAGAGACAGCAGACAAACTAAAGGTGGCACAATGTAGTAAAAGCAGCCTGATCATGAAAACCAGGACCTGAATCAGACCAGCAGCGTGTCCACACTGAGCTCCTGAGACAGACCAAACTCCAGCCTGTCCTTCTGGCTGAGGACATCCAGTCAAACAGTCTCTGCACAGACACACCAGAGTCCATTTAAAAAAGAGCACGTTTTGAAGCCCTCGGCAGACGTCGGTCTGGTCGCAGCTCGTCCTCTGGGGTCAGAAGAGTTTGGGCAGCTGTCTCAGGCGGCTCAGGTCCAGGATGTTTCCCACCGATCCCTCTGTCTGACGGCTGCTCGCCCTGACCAAAGATGGCCGCCTGCTGGCATGGTTCTCCTTGTCGGCCGTGTTCAGTTTGGCACCGCCAGCTAAAAGCTGCATTTTTGGCCGCAGGTCCCGGATCAGCTGACTCTGTGGGAGGAGCTTCACATTCTGAGCTTCATTCAGCGGCTGGTGGGACAAAACCTCCCGAACATCAACCTCCTGCTCCGCCTCCTCCTCGTCCTCCTCCTCGATCAGGCCATACCTCCTCATGTACTTCCTGGTGGCCAGGGACATGTTGCTAGGTGACAGCAGGGAGTCACTGGAGGGGGTGTGGCCTTGAAGGGGGGCGTGGCCTCCCAGAGACAGTCTGCTGAGCTGAGAGTCACTCAGGTAGCGCAGGGCGATGGCGTTGGCCTCCAAACTCAGATCCACGCTGCTTCCAGGGAAAAGAACGCTGACTGTCGGCTCAGAGACGCTCAGCCTGGACAGAACTGCTGCTGGATTGATGCTTGCCAGGGTGCTGTCAACAGACAGAGACAGACACAGAGACAGAGACACAGTGAGAACATGTCTGACTCGTCATACAATCATCAGACATCATGTGATCAGTCAGCACACACACCAGATGTGAGTCTGGGACAGTTTGCGTCTCTGTGTATTCTGGTGTCTCGTGGCGTCTCTGCTAACGTCCCGTCTCTCCTTTTCAAATTTAAAACATCTTCACCGTTTATTTCTCTGTAACAACGCAGACTGACCACTGAGCTACAGCTGAACCAAGCATGAGCAGGATGACATCAATCATGGATCTGTGAACCCTGAGTTTAACCTGATCGGCTGCAGACGGCTTCAACCCTCAGGTGTGGCCAGGTGAGCTCAGTACCTGCTGCTCTCCACAGTCTGCTGGATTCTTCTGTCGGACTCTGTCAGATCTTCTTTGGTCACATCAGCTCCAAGCAGCCGCAGCTGCTGCAGGGTGGCGCTGACCACCGGGTCTCCACACCTCTGCGGCTTCCTCCTGGACAACGAGGACGATTGGGATGACTGGGATGACTGGGAGCGGTCTGAAACCACAGACAGACTGCTCCTCCTGGACTCCTCCTCTTCCACGTCCTGTCTGCTGTCCGACTCCTGAAGACGGCTGGTCAGCTGATTCTGAGGACACAGGCATATGTTTATATGACATCAGCGGTCCGATGGGATCACGTGACCACCGAGACTCCCTCCACGCTGTGTTACCATGAGGTCGTGAATGAAGCTCTGCTGCTCGTCTGCAGGTCTGTACATGCTGGCACTCTCTCCAAGGACTGGACTCTGCAGACCGCTGCAACAAGACAGACTCCAGGTCAGTCTGAAGTCTTTAACACGCAGCACACCTTTAAACTGCAAGTCTCAAGTGTTAAACACCTCACATGTCTCTAATTGGGTAGTTTAATCTATAATAATAATAATAATTATAATAATAATAACAACAATAATGTGGAAACAAAAACAAAAACCCGTCTTCCATCAGCAGACGAGTCTCACCTGTGCTGATCGCAGGGGGAGACAGCTGCCTCCTGACCCGTGAAGTCACCGTCCTCAGCTCCGCCCACAGGCCTGCTGACGGACAGGTCGGCGTGTGAGGGCGGTCTGCGGGGGGAGGGAGAGGATGAGGGGGGAGATGTGGGTGAGGAAGGGGGAGGAGCCTGCACCTCATGATGAACGATGGGCTGGACAGGATCCCCCCAGAACAGGCTGGCACCTGAAAACCAGGAAGTGAGAAATAAAAACATTGAGATGTGTGATGCTGACCTGTTCACACCTGTCCTGACAGTGCAGTCTGTCCACCACACCAAACACCTGTCCTGGTAGTCTCACCTGTCCCCACAGCGATGCTGGCGGTGCTCTTGGGTGTCTCAGTGTTGACCTGCTGACCAGAGGACTGGAGTTTCCCCTGAGCCTCCAGCAGCATCTGGACCTAAAGACAGTCAGTCCATCTTCACCATGACAACATCAAAAACAAACACCTGCGCTCCACCGTGGACCAATCAGCAGCCTCCTCAACTGACTTAGAATATTCACTAAGCAAAGATGTTGTAAAATGATTCGTGTCTGAATCAAAGAGACGCAGACGTGATGTCATCTGAGCGCCTTTTGAAAGCCAAACGGTCAATCTGTGATCTCACCTGAGCCTGCAGGAGGCGCAGCTGGCGGTCCTGATGGAGGAGGAGCTGATAGGTGTCTGTCGGGAGGACAGCCCCCACCTGATCACAGCAGTGACTCCCGCAGGAGGGACGGGGGAACCAGGGGGGAGGCGCGGGGTCTGCTGCTGCTGGATGGGAGGGGTGAGGAGACGGGGAGTCAACACACCTCAGGACAGCAGGAGGGTGGCTGCAGGCACAGGGAGGAGAAGGGAGGAGGGGAGAGGAAGGAGGAGGACCAGAGAGACGAGTAGAGGGAGGAGGAGTGTGGTGGTGGTTGGAGAAAGGGGAGGAGGGGCTGTAGGAGGGAGGAGGAGCTGTAGTGGCAGGAGGGTGGTTGTAGAAGGGAGGTGGAGTATAGTGATGGGAGGACAGAGGAGTAGCATGAGTTGAGGAAGAAGGTGCAGAGGGACTAGTTGGATGGTTGCTGGAAGGAGGAGTGTGGTAATGGGAGTGAGCAGAAGGAGGTGGAGGAGGAACAGGATGGAGACTGGAAGGAGGATGAGGAGTGTCGAGATGGGAGTGAGCAGGAGGATGTGGAGAAGGAGCAGGGTGGATGCTGGAGGGAGGATGAGGACTGAGATGATGGGAGGATGCAGCAGGTGGAGGAACAGCAGCTGGGTGGAGTGCTGGGGAGAAGATGGAGGTACAGTTGGAGGCATGGGTGGTGCAGCAGGTGCAGGGCTGCTGCACGTTGGAATTGGGAGTGCTGTGGAGGTGAGGAGGAGCAGGAGGTCTGGCAGCGGAAGAGGAGGCGGCGGCGTTTCCGGTTGGAGGAGCAGACTTCCTGTCAGCTGCAGCAGGAGGTCTGTGGGTGGAGCCCTCCCGATTGGAGGAGAAGCTGCTGTCAATCAGCAGAGACAGTTCAGGAACTGATGGCTGAACTCTCCGAGCCTGAAACGAAAACATTCATCAAGGTGAACCCAGACAGGTGCACAAAGGCACTCAGGTGACCTGCTGCTATTGGCTGCCAGCGGTGACATCATGGTGACATCACAAAGGGGCATGAAACTGTCATCAAAGTCCCAGCAGCTGTGATTCAAGCGTTATCAGAAAAATATGACAATGAATGGAGACGTGTTTGTGTGTCTCTTGTCATGGCAGCCGTCGTCTCTCTTAACAGTGAGACTCTCTGAGGTTTGTTAGCCTTGTTAGCAGTTAGCATCTCTGACCTGCTGAGCGGGAGGGTGGGGACTCGGGGACGGTCGTGGAGACAGGTCTTCGTCCTCGACTCCAGAGTCCTGATCACTGGCAGACAGACCGGCGGCTGTGGGAGCAGCACTGAGGACGGAGAGCACGGCTCGGGTTGGATAATGAACGAAGGGTCATTAATATTCATGCCGTCACACTCGTTCAGAGAAGAGGAGGGACGGTTCCTTTGAACAGCCGTACCTGCTGAAGGAGCTCTGAGCCTCTCTGAAGATCTCCATCTGTCTGCTGTGATCCTCTGAACCCAGCTCACACCGCAGAGTCTGACCCTCCACAGACAACACCTGCTGACAGCACGCAGGTCCACGTCAGTCCACATTCAGGAGGGACAGTTCCACCAATTCTCTTCATGATAACCAGCTCATCGCTACAGGATGTGACACAAACGGTCTGAAGCTGCTGGGACTGTCAGGTGTGGTATTACCTGGTACAGCGTGACCTGCTGGGAGGCTGTCAGCAGCCGGTAGTCCGGCTGTGGTCCTGGTCGTTGACACTGGAAGAACTGAGGAGCTCTGTGGGTAGAACCGAAGAGAACGAGCAGGAAACAGCCGCTCTCTGAAAAAACTCTGAAACACAAGAGAAACACTCTGTGACACCAACTCTGGTTGGTCTGAACATGCACACCTCAAACAGGAAACTCACCTGTCCTGCAGAGCAGAGCTGAACAGAAACCTCAGACACCAGGCCCACACCTGAGGGTTGTACACGTGTGTGACTCCACTCAGCCAGCTGTCACATGACCAGAAGCACAGGTAAAGGGACACTTGATTTTCAACAACTTCTGTTTGTTGTAGGACATCTGCACTCACCATCTGAGGACGTCTACACTGGAAATGTGAACTGTGAGTGCAGTTAGCATTACTCCTCCAGACCGCTTTGTCAATGAGGGCCAGAGACATTGAAGGCTTTAATACTGAGGGACAGTCAAGAGACACTGTGTGGACATTAAACCTCATTTCAACTGTTCAGCAGAGGAGTAGGCAGGATGCAGATGTCTTCATGTTGCTTTTTGCACTTTACACTGCAGCACTGGCTCAGTTAGCCTTAGCATTAGCGTTAGCTTTGCTGTCCGCGGTGCTCCTCACTGGTATGTGTGCATGTTGCTGCCGTATGCACACTGACAGACACGCACGGAGGGTAACAACAGAGCTACCCATGACAAGACATGGTCGAAGTGCAGGAGTTCACGGGCCTGGGACAGTGACAGGCCTTTGAGTGGGACCCAGCAGCTAGCTCACGCAGTGCATGCTGGTAAATGTAGGCGCTGGCAGCACAGCTCAGCTGCTCGGTCAGTGTAAGTCAAACATCTTATCTGAGCTGAAGTTTATTCATTTGTGTGTTCACACTGGTGCGTCTGTCATGAAACAGTAACAAGCAGCTCTTCATCAATAAGAGAAAAATAACAATCTAACAGTGTGCTTCGTCCTGAAACAACAGTGTGACTCACAGTCCGACCAGCGGCAGGCTGGAGGCTTTGGGGTCCGACTCCAGCAGCAGGAGGAGTTTTCTGGTCTGGTCCATCGTCAGAAACCTGCAAACAGACGCGGCAGTTCAAAGCAGAACAGGCTTCGTCAGGAGGACCCGACCGTGTTGGAGAGGAGCTCGTTCTCACCCTCTCTGTCGGTTGGTGGCGTGCGGCGGCGGTCGGTTGATGCTGGTCAGACTCCTCAGCAGAGCCGTGGGGATGACGGGGACGGCTCGGACGGGCTGGACGTCCACGGCGACAGACGGACAGACGGACGTCCATCTGAGGCTGAACGCTGCAGCGTCAGACTGCTGAGAGCAGACAATACGACCTTTGACCTTTATCAGCTGGGACAGGTCCAGAGTCTGTCTGCTGCTCACAATCTGCTGCAACACCTGAGACAGACAGACAGACAGATGGGCAGGCAGGCAGACAGAGAGACAGGCAGGCAGACAGACAGACAGACACACAGGCAGGCAGGCAGACAGAGAGACAGGCAGACAGACAGACAGACAGACAGACAGACAGACAGACAGACAGACAGACAGACAGACAGAGAGGCAGGCAGACAGACACACAGGCAGGCAGGCAGGCAGGCAGGCAGACAGACAGACAGACAGACAGACAGACAGACAGAGAGACAGAGAGACAGGCAGAGAGACAGGTTCAAACCAAACCTCAGTGCTATGTCAAACTGCTCTTTTGGCTCACAGTTTATCAGATAACAGACTAAAACAGTATCAACATCATGTCCTTAAGGACAAAAAATAGCAGGACATTTTGGACGAGCTGAGAAAAATCAGCTGTTTGTGACACAAATGAGGGATTGCCATGACAACAGAAAACCAAGCCACTGGACATACTGTTGTTACTTCAGGACAGTTAGCATCAGAAACACAGGCAGGCCAAAGTGACCAATCACAGCTCTTCTTGTCTCCACCTGGTATCTCTGTATGTGTGACATGTAATTACATGTAGAGGACAAGGACGTCAGCTGCTGCGTCCGTTTTGTTCACAGTGATCATTCCACCAAACGTTCATCTGCCTCAAGCTCAACCCTCTGACACCGAGCACAACGACCCGCTGACAGTCACACACAGCACCCGACATTACAGCCGCCATGTTCAGTCACCTCGCGTTAATCAGCCAATCAACTGTTTCACAGACGTTTTGTATGGAAAATCTTAACTGATAAAGTAACTGGTGACTAAAGCCATAGATTAATGTACAAGTACCTCAAACATGTTGTAGGAGCCGCATTTAAGTTTTTATGTTGTACATTATTTACTTCATTAGTTGTATTTTGTGGGAGTGTGTGAGTGCATCCTCTACAGGGGATGATGGTGCCACCCTTTAAATGGCTGCTGGTAGAGCGTGGCGGGGAGAAGGCGGGCCAGCAGATACCGTCATTGACGCTCGGGCTGAAACCTGCTGCGGCCTGTTCCCTTTGTCTTGCCATAGAAATAATACATAATCTTTAAAACATTTGCATCTACATGTTGTATTTTCTTTAATTTACAATAAATGACCGGCAACAGTCAACAGTCAAACTCTCCCAGAGGATTCTTTTAGGACACAAAGTGCGAGTCTGACACTGCATCACCTGCTTTCTCCTTGTGGCACAAACTTTTAGGAAATAGGATTTAGGGGGCAAAGGAAAACCCCAAAACGGTTTGTGCCACTACACGTGTACTTCAGTACAGCACTTAAATAGTTCCGTTCCACCACTGGACAAAGGAAACGTGTTATTCGTTCTTTCTGAAAAGTTCAGGAGAATATTCAGAAGGCTTCATATCAAACTGAGAGCAGCACTGAAAACCACAGAGACTTTAGCCAAGACAGTCACAGCAACCAGCTGTCCAACTGTCCATCAGCTGTGATGACTGAACACGAACAGCCGAGATTTAAAGGAGTGTGAGGTGAGCACCACCTGAGCAGGCCGGGCCAGGTGCATCACTGACCATCACAGCGTGTTTGGAGAGTGATTTGAGCTTTTTCATTTTCATTTTATCTGTCTGAGACAACAACATCAGTGGTGATGCTCACCACAGAGACGGACGTACGGACGGACGGACAGACAGACAGACAGTGTGGGACAGACAGAGACAGACCTCCAAACTGCATGTGTCAAACTTACCTTGAAGCAGTGATGTAGCTCAGCCTCTGATTGGACAACAGCGTCAGACGATGTCTCAGTCTGTGTGGAGAACAAACAGGGAACCAGGACGTCTCCAGGGAGCGGAGCGGAGGGAACCCTGCCCGAGGCACCGGCCTGGTCCCGACCCGGATCGAAGCGGTCCAGAGTCACAGTGACTCCCTCCTCATCTGGACCACAGGAGCGCACACACAGGACAGAGGACAGGAGTTACTACGAGTGTACGATGACGCAAACAGGAGCCAGAAAGGATGGTTCCACCTGAAGGTGACCTCTGACCTGCGTCCACAGACACTGATCCCAGGAAGAAACAGTGGACGAGGGGCTTGTTGCTGTGACGGGCGTGACGCTGAGCCAGACGCAAAGCTTTCTCCAACAGCACGAGCCGAGGCTTTCTGCAGAACACACGCACAGGCGCACGCACGCACACACACACACTCTCTGTTTGTAGCTATGCTACATAGCGACTGTGACGACGTAGAAACCAACACGACCTCCCAAAACATCTGATGCTCTCAAACTCTGTCAAAATTAGGAAGGACAGAGAGTCCACTAATGAACTTGACGAGTCACACCTGTTCACTGAGAATCAGTCCAGGTGAAGACCTCATGAAGCTGCCATCAATGCAAACAGTGGCTACGTGAAGTTAAGAATAACACTTTTTTGATGATGTGTTCCATCAGCTTTCAGGCATCAGGAGGAGACAACCTCCCAGTGTAGACAGTGGCAACAGGGACAGACACTGCAGACGTGATCAGACCACACCTCACGCTTTATCAGTGACCACCATGCAGCAGGTGTGTGTACCTGTGAGAGCAGAGCTGGAGGCGGAGCTTCTCTCCGGCAGGGCTGCCATCCCACAGAGCTGATCTGGATTTGGGGAAACTCAGCGGAGTGAGAGAGTTCATGGAGCTTCTGATCAGCAGCAGCAACAGAAAAGATCGTGTGGCGTTAATGAAACAGCTGAATGGCAACAAGAACTACGTGATTATTCAATTGATCAATTCATTCATAAGTTGATCCATAAAATGGTCAGAAATACTAAAAACGTTCACCACGCTTTTCTACGGAACCATAATGTCCATGAATTGCTCGTTTGTCCAACCAATGCCCCAAAATCCTACAGATATCTGACTCTCAGCTTCTGAGCCAACGTGGACAAGAAGTCCTCAGATAACTGATCATTTCTCTGACTCTGGATCAGCTCTACGCTATGCTGTACTTTACTTTCCTTCACGTGACACAGTACTGCAGTATTAGTAAAAGTACAACACTGTTCGTGGGTACTGCATGTGTGGGACACTATTAATAGCATTCGCACTGAACATGGATTCATGGGACCAAGTGGTGAAGGACAGCATGGCTGTCTTGTCCTTGAAGACACCCAAGCTATCGTGTTATCAGAAACTGTTGTTGTGTGAAACAGATTGTGAACTCTCACCACACACACCACCGTTAAATGAGCTGTGACGCAGCAGGTGTCGTTCACCTGAAGCGCGTGCGGACATTCACTTACCTCCCTCTCAGGTTCTCTGCAGTAAAAACAGCTTCTAAAACTCCAGACGGCAGCGCCTGGAGGTTCACCGGGCAGCTCATCTCCGAGGGGACCGACAGAAAGTGTTCGTGGCGGTAATCCAAACACTGAAAACTCCGCGGTGAAACCAGCTAACAGCCGCTAACGCTAGCTTGTTGCTCGACCAGCATCACCTCCGTGTGTTAGCTTCGTTAGCTTAACATAGGGGACGAAGCTCGAGTTTCTTGGTTAATAACTGAACGTTTAATAAAGTAGTAGACTTTATAAACGGGTTTTCTTTCGTTTATCTGAATCTACTCGTGCAAATCTGACGGCAAACAATCTAAAGAAAACAAAAGTTGAACGCTGTTTAATTATGGCGCTGTTTCTACACTCCACTGGCGGGGCAACTCAAGCAGCCAATAGGAAGCTCTGTTGGAGCGATTCTGACCAATAGCGTGTGGCTTCGTTCCCTGTCTTTTTCTTGTACTCCTTGTGTTGTCAGCGGCAGATTAAGTGGACTAAAGCACGACACCGCCCCCTACAGGTCGGGTCAGGGGTTGACTTTTTATAGGATCAAACCGCGGTTATATACACAGTATTCAGCTTCTTTATTGAACCAATATACAAAAACCACGATGGTGGTGATTCTCCAAGTTCACCAGCAAACAGGGCAACACGTTATATACAAATAAATCAACACAAAACACAAAGAAACACGTTAAATAACCGATAACAGGATCGAAGGAATAAATGTCAAACAAACAATACAATTAAACTGAGGTTAAAGTAAAGGTATAATTACTCTGTGTGTGTGTGTGTGTGTGTGTGTGTGTGTGTGTGTGTGTGTGTGTGTGTGTGTGTGTGTGTGTGTTGTATTATTCATGTGTGAGCTGCTGGATCATCTTCCATCACACAAAGTAATCTCCTGAAAAGCAGAGTGTGGAGGAATTATTTATCAGCATGTTACAGGACCCTGAGTCCAGCAGACAGACAGACAGACAGACAGACAGACAGACAGACAGACAGACAGACAGACAGACAGACACCTGCCTGCTGCTCACACACTGTCCTCGCTGTCCACGCCGTCCACACCGTCCATAGTACACACTGTGCTGTACCTGAACAGTCCCGGGTTCAGTCCCTGTCAGCTTGAGTCAGAGGAGAGAGTTGTTGTCTGAAAACGATCTGATTGACATGGTTTGAAATTCAATTCAATTCAATTCAATTCAATTCAATTCAATTCAATTCAATTCAATTCAATTCAATTCAATATGCCTTTATTCATCCTGCGAGGGGAAATTCCAATTTCACAGCAGCATCAAAAATGGATAGAAAGTTAAAAGACAACAAGTGCATGCAGGTAACACAGCAAGTATATACAAAAGGATGGGATAGAAAGAGAAAGAAAAATATAAATAGCATTTACAGACTGTTATTTATCGGAAAGTATTGTTTAAAGGCTGTTATGTACTGAAATATTGCACAGATTGTTTCACATGCTCAGTTCAGTTATTGCAGGAGGAGGAGGAGAAAACTGCTCCTCTTCACTCTGAGAGCTCATGTCCAGACCTGAAAGGACACCAGGACACTGAGCTGCACCTTCAGGGCTCCAATGAAGCCTGACCCTGGACGTGGGGGTTGTCTCCTCTGTGTCCATGGAGACCATTTCTTTAGAGAGGAAGTTCATCAGGGCTCATCTTTCTCCAAAGCCCTGCATGTTGTTGATGTCGGACATTATAAGTCAACTTCTAAATGCTTTTATGAACGTTTCGTTCTTCAGCTGTTTGCTGTTTTATTGACCTACAGCTGCTGCGTTCAGGGGAAAGAGGAAAAAGCTGGCAGTGTGTTTACACTCTCTGACGAACGAAAGAAAAGAGTGAACTGATGAAAAGTGTTAGAAATGAACAGACTGCAGTCCTGGTTGTCTTTTAACTTCCTAAAGACAGAAAGAACGTGGTGACATTGGAAGCTTTTGGAGTGTGTTTTAAACACACAACATCAGACATCAGAGTTATTTCTTGGACTTTTTGATGCCGTTTGTGATTTTTCTCTTGATCAAAACTCTGAATTTTATAAAGCAGACTTAGAAGCGCGTGACTGATGTAGAGCTGAGGTATGTTTTCCTTCATGTGAGAACTGATGGTTCCGGACCTGAGTCCGTGGACCACGGTGTCCTTGTGGGTTCGGGTCTTTTCGTGTGGACGCGCTCTTGTTTTGTCGGGACAACGCCCACTGAGGTTTGCGCGTCTCTCTGTTCAGCCGTGGATCCTCCTCATCCACAAGCTTTGATCCCTGGAATCTCAGGTCTTTGTTGTTGTGCCCCCCCCCCCCCCCCTCCCGACCAGCCAATCAGCACCTGGATCCGACTTGCAACGCCTACAAATGTTGCTAACCGTCCAATCAGAGAGCTCCTCGCCGCGGACGCCATTTTGTCAGTTAATAGCAGCGGTGGTTGGGGTGTCCTGCTGGCAGCTGGCTGGAACCTGTTGCTCCGTAGTTCCGTGTTGTGCAATGGACGGGTGAGTTATCCCATCGACTTACGTGTACACACAAATTAAATTGACTTCTGGCTGTTTTACTGACGTCTGACAGAAGTAACCTAGATGCGTCGTCAGGTAGTGTTTTTCCGGAGAGCAGCTGGCGTTCTTGTTGTTAGCTTAGCTGTTGGTAAAGTTGTGTTTGCGGTAGTAACAGGAAGCTAAGCTAGCCGAGCTAGCTGTTGTGTTAGCCTCGGAACGGGCCATTCTCCGCGGGCACAACTCCACACCCAGCGTGCACCCCATTCACTCAGCCTGCCTGTGAGCTGTGGCCTCGTTTACCTGCGAAAACACCTTTCTTTCAAACACTTGTACATAAGATGTGATGGATGAATAAGACGTGATAAGAATCTCCAAGCAGCGTATCGAACTTCCAGTTCAACCTTATGGTCTTCTCACGCCCACTGCTGTATTTCACTTGGAAAAGTTTAGATTTTAGTTAAATTGATGTAACTTAATTTGAAAGTTGTGCGCCGAATTGACGAAAATGCTCCCAGCTGATTCTTTAAAGGTGGACGGAAGTAAGTGGAGCTCATATTTTCTGAAATGAATCAAGTCAAGCTGATTAAGGCTAAATTGAGTATTTGCTGTAAAGAAAGCCTCTTACAAAACGTTAGATCCTATTGCGTCGTGTTTCATGTGTACCGGATTGAAGAGTGGCTCCGTTGATGGTTTCAAGTGTAGAAGTTGTGTTCTAGTCGCTCTGAGAGTCTGAGGATTAGGAAGAGTTCCGAAAATGAGCCGCATCTCATTTGGACTTCTGCACGACGCTCCGCGGGCGGAGGACGGAAGTCAGTGCTCACAGGCTCGGGTGACTTCATTTAAGATGCATACGGCAGAAGCTCAGTGTGAGTTTTAAATCTGAAATATTACAGATTTGAATCGGATTTATTTTAATCTGATAATACTGCAGGTCATTTAAAACCAGAGCTGTCAGAGTTGTGTTGCGGCTGTTGGTCAGAGTTAAAACGTGCATGTTTGTTTTCTGTTGATTCCGCTGTTGTTTTTGTTGTTTGTTGTTTGTTGTCATCGGCTCAGTGAGCACGTTCACTCAGGAAACAGTCTGGTGTTCTGAGTAACTGTCAGAGAGAGTCAGTCTCAGGTGAGCTGCAGTCAGGAGACGGTGAGGCGTTTGGGTTCCTCATGTGAATGTCGGTTTGTTATCGGGCCTCATTCACGTCCTCAGAGGTCGTCTTCCAGCTGGTTTGCTGTCTGTCCAGTCACATCAGCTTCAGCCCGACCAGCCTCGTCCTTTTGAATATGATGTCTTGTGAGACATGTTGTCCAGCTCGGGGCTTCGTGGGTTCATTTTCACATGTGACACTTGGTCTTCCTGCACTGTGCTTCAGGACAGTCTGTGCGCTTTTTATCCGTCTTGTTATTCCATATAAGTCTCCTAAAAAGAATGATTGTAGAAAAAATGGAGGCCATGTCCAGGTAGTACACACTCTATGAATGAATGAATTCTCAAATGATCGTGTTGGTGAACAGCAGGTGATCTAATACTGCTACTAATAATAATGTGATTAATATTTAATGTGGCTGATCGATGAAGACTCAGCAGGATTGAAACGTCTCTTTTCCTCGATTAAACACACGATGGGACAATCGTACAATTCAGCAGTGGGTAATGAATGAAGTGTCGCCTCACTTTAAATGGAGCTGAATGTGTAACGTTGGGCTGTCGGGCATCTCTCTGCTTTACCTGCATTTTATCAGACAGGTTGCCTGAGTGACCAATCACAGCGTGTGCCGACATAATAGTTGAGAAGAGAAGGGACAGAAAGGGACCAAAGGGCACAGAAACGTAAAGACAGGGAAGGAGCTCCACTGTGACCAGTGAGCAGGTGCCCACAGGTGGGTCACACGGCGTGCCCACGGGTGGGTCACACGGCGTGCCCACGGGTGGGTCACACGGCGTGCCCACGGGTGGGTCACACGGCGTGTGGCGTGCCCCCAGATGGTTTGAGCACATCATAGCAGCCGCTGATAAAAGTCAGGCGCAGAGAAAAGCATGCAGACAGTCACAGAGGAGACTCGTTCGGTCGTCCCGTTACTCGACGCAGAGCTCCACATTATTGATCAGTGCTCCTCGTGGTGGAAAGCAGAAAGAGTAAACTGCCACAGAGGAGCTGCAGCGCGAGCGTTAGTCTGTGTGATCGGCTCTCTGTCGATCGACTCATCGATCCATCGACCGATCGTTTCCGGCGTCGTCCAGCTGCTCGGCGCTAGATGTGCTGATGTCAGGTCACGTGACCACCCCTGAGAAATGTGTGTTAGGCTGTGTGAACCAATCAGGACGCAGACGTTGAATTGTATTTACTGAAGCAGCAGTACAGACAGGAAGTCAATAGACAAAACAGGAAATGGAGTAAATCCCAGACAGGGCAGCAGCAGGAGGTCAATGATTGGTTCCAGATGATGTCAGTGGTGTTCGCCGAGTGATGAGCTGACGGACCCCCGAGACTTTCTGCTCATTGATCCTCCACGGCCTGCTTCTGTGTACTTTTACTTCACCTCTTGTATTTTGAGTAGTAATGGATGTTTCCCGTTGTGGTTTCACTGCTTTCTCTTCGGTCAGTGATGCGAGCAGCTTCCAGGCGCAGACGTGTTTGTAGACGACTTCCTTTGGACTAAATCACCACCGGCCTCTGGAAGTCGTCCTGTTTGTCCTTGTTTTGGACATTTCCAAGTGTTTTCTTGAAACATGTTAATGAAGGAGTCTGTTGGCTGCAGCTCTGGTCCATCTGCTGGCCTCAGGTCCATGCAGAGACAGGTGGTGGTGGTGCGGGTTGGTTGGTGCTCTCAGCCTGCTGTGACGGATGATCATACTGGAAACAGACAGGAAGCGGATGTGAATCCTCAGCTGCGTCTGGATGGACAGAAATAGACCAGCAGCCATTTTCCTGCAGAGATCATGAGCAGTCTACACCACACACCCTGTGCTGTGTCTTCAGCCATCGCTGGTCTCCTCTGTACGTGTCACTTCCTGTCTCCATCAGTGGAGAACAGGCCTCCAGGTGGGCGGTGTCAGAAGTGTCACCTGCCGTGTGAGGATCACATCCAGTTAAATATTGATGTTAGCAGCACTGATCAGGCTGTTTAAAGGAGGTTTGACTGCACTGACGTGTTACAGCCGCTGTGACGCACACCTGCACACCTGTTTAAGGTACTGATACAAATACTGTGAGGAACGTAAGAAAAATACTTTGAAATGAGTCACGCAGTCAGGATTTCCAGCGAATCACCGTGGAAACACGCGAGGGTTACCCTGTCACAGCTCAGCACCTCTCAGACTTTGCATGATGACAGTGAACGCGTCACGTCCCAGTGCACGTGAAGCCGTGGTGGAAAGAAAAGTTGTTTGCAGCTCTTTGTTTGTCAGCGCGCTGTCGCCTCCTCTGCTGGGTCTCTTCCTCCTCAGGCACAACCTCTTCACCCTCATTTCACTTTTTTTGCTTGTTGTTTTGAGTTTCTCTCCCTGCTGCTTCTAACACGCTGTCTTTTCTTCACAGCAGTGTCCACCAAGATATAACAGTTGGTACTAAGGTAGGCACCTCTGCTTCCTCCTCCTCCTCCTCCTCCTCCTCCTCCTCTGGTTGGTTTGTTTTCTGCTGTGAGGCCGTTTGCTTTTCGCTGGTGTCTGACAGACGGACGCGCTGCCATCTGGGAGCAGTTCAGAGCCTCTGTCTGTAATTAGTGTTGAAGCCGCTCAGTGTTAGAAACTCCAGCAGTAATTTAGTCACATTCCACGACAAGACTGAGGATAATCAGATTAGTCAACAGCAGCACACTTCTCACATTCTTCAGCACCAAACGCTCGTTTAACATCCTGCAGTCGCTCACAACAAATCCTCAATCAGGTCTCAGTTTCAGAGGTGCAGAAATGTTTGTGTTCTTTGTTTCTGTGAAAATCAGCTGAAGCAGATTGAATCCGTCCGTCAGGAAGGGGGGGGGCTCTTCGTCATTGCGTTTGGGGTCATCTCCCCCAGAAAACCTGATTTTTATCTGAAATAAATCTTGTATTCAGGATTAATAAAGCTTTTAGTTTTGACATAAAATGAGTGAAACGTGTTCGGATCCTTATCAATACGCTTCTTTCATTGGTGAACAATGTTTTTTTTTTTTCATGATCATTGAAAAAACAATGAATTGAGAATCTGGTTTGATTTGGATTTTAAATATTCAGCAGAGTCAGTCGAAACATGTCAGGCTGCCGTGCTGCATGCAGAGTTTTCATGTTGTTATTGATCCGAACAGCTGACCTGCTCATCGACATGTTCAGCGGCCTGAGCAGAGCTTCCTGTTAGTGTTTCTGCTCGGAGACAAAAGGAGCCTGTTTGTTTTTGTTCTTTTCTGTACGGGACTCGGCCCCCTCCCACAGACCCTGAAGGCCCCCACTCACGATGAGGTCTGCAGGCGGACCCTCTTACAGGACTCTGCTGCCGTGTCCCGGGTTATGACTGGTGGAGGGACGCCGTGGTCAGCTGGTGCGAGCACTTCTTTCATTGGTGAATCGTGTTGGGTTTGTGTCCGGCAGCAGAGCGGTCACCACTGCTGCTGCTGGTTTCAGGACAGAAACCAGAATCTGAGCCAAAACCACATGACAGCAGAGAGAGGCTGTGAGGAGGAGGAGGAGGAGGAGGAGGAGGAGGAGGAGGAGTAGGAGTAGTCCTTTGACAATCCCAGCTCTCCTGTTTCCTCCCCTGGCCTCAGGCGAGTCATCTGAAACCACCTTGAACACTCAGACCAGCTCCTGTTAGAGGGACAGTTCAGGGTTTTCTCCTGCGCCGTGTTTACTTTGACACCCAGAAACAAAGTGAGGTAAAAGAGCAGAGACGCCCGGCAGGTCTGAGGTCTGGAGGACTTTACAGGTCCTGCATAGAGGTCTTCACTCGCCGGATCGTCTGGATCCACTCAGGTGTTACACAAAACGTTTAACACACCTGGACTTGATTGACAGCATTCAATGTGGATCTGACTCTTGGGTCTCAGGTCCTCAGGTTTGGGTGGACCTGTGAAAACCAGTCCCATGAACTGGTTTCTGTGGTTTGTTGGTCGGATGTGCTTCCTGCTGAAACAGGAAGTAACTTTTTGTGTTGAGGGACGTGCGTGCAGAAGACGCGCTTCACATCTGTCATTGGCTGCTCTGGAGCTTTTGGTCAGAGGCCATGTTCTTCATCAGAGTAGGACTCATGAGAATGAACTTTGACCCTGAACTTTAAGCCGACGTGGATGAGAAGGACTTAAACTGCTCAGAATCAACTGCTTCAAAAGCTCCAGAACAGTGGCTGAACAGACAGGAAGTGGAAGAAAAGACTGAATCATCAGTTTATTTTGTGGTTGATTGGTTTGGTCTGAAATGTCCACGTCAGTTTGTCTTTAAACCAACAGTCCAAAGATCTTCAGAAGACAAGCTGAAACCACAGAAAACAGATCTTTGTAAAGTGTTTTTGGGCTGATTCGAGGCCTGAGGACAGCGGACGATTGATTATTATCTTCATTATTAATGGATTCCTTTTCTGTCCGTCGGCAGAGTGAATCAGTCAGTTCTGCTGATCTGAAAGCAGTCAAAGAGCTGAGCAGTGAGGATGATGATGATGAAGGCAGGGAGACGCCGCAGGTCCTTGTTGTGGTTCAGTTCTGTTAAAACAAGATGTCTGCCTGGCGGCCGGCAGCTGTCAGACAGCGGGTCCATGTCCGGGGGGGGCGGAGGACTCGGGTTTCTGCTGGATTATTCATGTGAGGAGTAAGAAGATCTGAGCTCCTTTTGTTCTCAGGAAAACCTGCTCAGGTTCCTCTGACTCGTCGCATCCTGATGGTTCTGCAGGTGTTGAATGAGGTTGACCATCGTTCACCTGCTGAGGGGCCAGAAAAGGTCATAGAGGAGCACGCCAGAAGGTCGAAGGAAGTCGGCCGCATTCACCTCTGAACGGCAGAAACCCACAGAAACCAAGACTTTTTTAAAACAGTTTGGTTCATTTTCTGTGGAGTGTTTGATCGACCAGTCGACTGATCGACTGATTGTCTGATCGACTGATCGACTGACTGATCGTCTGGTTGTCTGATCGACTGATTGTCTGATCGACTGATCGACTGATCGTCTGATCGACTGACTGATCGTCTGGTCGACTGATCGACTGACTGATCGTCTGATCGACTGATTGTCTGACTGATCATCTGATCGTCTGACTGATTGTCTGATCGACTGATCGTCTGGTCGACTGATCATCTGATCGTCTGACTGATCGTCTGGTCGACTGATCGTCTGACTGATCGTCTGATCGTCTGGTCGACTGATGGACTGACTGATCGTCTGATGGACTGACTGATCGTCTGATCGACTGACTGATCGTCTGGTCGACTGATCATCTGATCGTCTGACTGATTGTCTGATCGTCTGATCGACTGATCGTCTGACTGATCGTCTGGTCGACTGATCGACTGACTGACCGTCTGATCGTCTGACTGATAGTCTGGTCGACTGATCGACTGACTGATCGTCTGACTGATAGTCTGGTCGACTGATCGACTGACTGATCGACTGACTGATCGTCTGGTCGACTGACTGATCGTCTGGTCGACTGACTGATCGTCTTGTCGACTGATCATCTGATCGTCTGACTGATTGTCTGATCGACTGACTGATCGTCTGATCGACTGACTGGTCGACTGATCGTCTGATCGACTGATCGTCTGATCGACTGATCGTCTGACTGATCGACTGGTGGTTGAGGTGTACGCTCAGGCTTGTTTGATGATGAGAATCAGTCTGTAAACTCTTTGTTTCTCAGCTCGTCTGTCTGTCTGTCTGTTCTCTGACCTCCTGCTCTAACTCGCCTCTTCCTCCACGTTGACCCGTTTGTCTCCAGACGTTCAGCATCAGCGGCCGTGTGAAGACGCTGTGCTGAACCACGTCATGCCGGTTCACTCGTTCATCCCGTCCTCCTACTTTTGATCGTCAGCAGAAAGATAAAACCCTGAAGAGGCTGATCTGAGCGGGGGGGTACAGGGTGACCCAGAGGGACAGCAGACTGACAGTGGGAGGTAATACCTCTCAGGTGTCCAGGTGTGTGACCTGTCAGCAGGTGTGTAGTATGAGACATTGGTAACACTCAGCACTTCCTGCGGATGTTTCATATTTAAAGCCTGCAGTTACAGAGAAACTGGAAGGCTTTTAATGTGAAACAGCAGCAGGAAGTGATCGCTGTCTTCATCAGAGATGACATTTTAAGAGTTTGAGGGCTGAAAGTGAATTTATAAATATCTGAATAAACAATGCTGTGGGGATGGGGGGGGGGCGTTACCATCATGGATTTAGGAGTGTGTTCACACGGACTCCAACACGCTGAAGGTGTTGGTCGAGTGCGGCTCTGAATCCAGCTGAGATCCTCAGGTGTTGGAGAACCTGAGGTGACAGCTGAAGGCGCCACAGGCACTGTCTGGACTCCGTGCTTGGTTTGTCCGTTCAGGGCTACTGTACAAACATGTAGTAGAGGTGGTGTCTGTCCTTGGTCAACACTCGACGCGTCTTTATTAGTTTCAAATGCTGCGTTGAGACGCGTTGAAGCTGAACTCTGCTGCCTTTCTGTTCAGTGAGGCTCAGCGTGTTGTCCACATCTGGTTTTTATTGAGCTCGTCAGCACAGGAATTCACCCCCGGCTGCCCGCTGGGGTCCAAGGGGGGGTCAGGCCGGAGCCGACGGCAGACCTGTGTCAGTTCATGAAGGAGCTCAGCCTGTTTCGGCTCTGTCCCATCGTCTGCTTCAGGTGCTCTCAGTCAAATGTGGCTCTGCAGCGACCTCTGCTGGCAGCGACATTAGCTGCAGTGCTGCGTTGGGGAAATGTCCTCATGTCACCTCGCTGTTAGTCAGCTGATTGCGGTCTTTAGACCGGACTGGAGCCCAAACCTCAAGTCCACCGATGAAACCCTGTAATCTGTGGAAGTTATGTTCAGACAGGACGTTTGTAGAAGTGTGAAGAAATGCAGCTGTAGTTTATGACATGATATAAACTACATATCTGTGTGTGTGTGTGTGTGTGTGTGTGTGTGTGTGTGTGTGTGTGTGTGTGTGTGTGTGTGTGTGTGTGTGTGTGTGTGTGTGTGTGTGTGTGTGTGTGTGAGGTGGAGATTAAACTGTTCTTTCTGTTTCAGAGAGGATCTGACGAGCTTTTCTCCACCGTCTCCAACGGCCTATATATCATGAGCACTGCAGGTCAGATATGTCAATTTGTGTTTTACTGCACACGTCACACAAGAAAAAACAGTCCAGCTCACCTGCACAGCACCTGAACACGTGGCCAGCGGTCACTGGGCCTGAACGCCAGGACGGCTCATGTCAGGGTCCACCAACTCACTGACCCCCCCCCCCCCCCCCCCCCCAAAAAAATTCAACATTTTCATGCTTTTCAGTATGAAAGAGACACAGAAAGTACAATGACTCATCACAATATCTGTCAAAGCAATCCCAAAGTGAATACACGTTCTGCCATTGTGTGTGTGTGTGTGTGTGTGTGTGTGTGTGTGTGTGTGTGTGTGTGTGTGTGTGCGTGTGTGTGTGTGCGCGTGTGTGTGTGTGTGTGTGTGTGTGTGTGTGTGTGTGTGTGTGTGTGTGTGTGTGTGTGTGTGTGTGTGTGTGTGTGTGTGTGTGTGTGTGCGTGTGCGTGCTTGTTGACTCTCCTCTGTAGCCAATGGCAACGACAGTAAGAAGTTCAAAGGTGACATAAGAGGTCCCGGAGTGCCATCCAGGGTCATCCACATCCGCAAGCTTCCCAGTGACATCACAGAGGCCGAGGTGATCAGCCTCGGTCTGCCCTTCGGAGACGTCACCAACCTGCTGATGCTCAAAGCCAAGAACCAGGTGCAGAGGAGTGTGTAGTGTGGTAATGGTATTTCTGCTGCAGTAAACTGTCCCGCATGTCCCTGACTGAGCCGCCCTGTGTGTCCCCCATGTGTCCCCCATGCGTCCTGCCAGGCCTTCTTAGAGATGAACTCGGAGGAAGCGGCTCAGAACATGGTGGGTTATTACTCCACAGTGATGCCCATCATCAGGCACCACCCGGTCTACGTCCAGTTCTCCAACCACAAGGAGCTCAAGACCGACAACTCCCCCAACCAGGAGGTACTCCTCACTCTTAGCAGCTGTTAGCATCTATTTGTGTCTGTTAGCATCTGTACACTGCCTAGTTACTGTAAGCCTTTGTTAGCATCTTGACGTTGCATGTGTTCATCCTCCATCCTCTCAGAGGGCCCAGGCAGCTCTTCGGGCCCTCAGTACATCCCATGTGGACACGGCTTTGGCGACCCCGAGCTCGGTGCTGAGGGTGGTGGTGGAGAACCTGGTCTACCCCGTCTCCCTGGACGCCCTCTGCCAGGTAACACACCACCCCAACATGAGACATAAATGACTTGAAACGTGATGAACATCAGCAGGTTGGTTCTTCAGAGGTCGACTGGACGTTACACAGTGTCTCTGCCGGATGCATTCAGGTACAGCCTGGAGTGTAGGTCTGCAGCCTTTTGGCAGCGCTGAACATACAGTCACTGGAGTTACAGGCGTGAAATGACAGAAAGCACGATTTAGGTCTCACTGCACATGTAGAGCATGAGTGAGCCGCTAAGCTAACGTTAGTGCAGCGGGACACAGTGTGCTGCGAGCTGCTGCTGGTCTCTGTCCCTGAGATTTCACTGATGTGCGTTTCCTTTGATGGTTTGATCAGTTCAGCTCCTGTTTGGTCCTCAGATCTTCTCAAAGTTCGGCACAGTGCTGAGGATCATCGTCTTCACCAAGAACAGTCAGTTCCAGGCTCTGCTGCAGTACCCGGACGGCGCATCTGCACAGGCAGCTAAACTGGTGAGCAAGGCGTTCTGCTGGTCCCACTGCAGCCGGGACGGTGGACGGATGCGGGCTGTCTGTCTCACGAATAGCTGGAGTTAACCTGCTGGTGTGTGTTTCAGTCTCTAGACGGACAGAACATCTATAACGGCTGCTGCACTCTGAGAATCAGCTTCTCCAAACTCACCAGCCTCAACGTCAAGTACAACAACGAGAAGAGCCGCGACTTCACCAGACCTGACCTCCCCTCCGGAGACAGCCAGCCCACCATGGAGCACCCAGCCATGGCTGCAGCCTTCAGTAAGAGCCACACAGGCGTCACATCACTCATACCTCATAAAGCAGGACGTGGTGTCACCGCAGAGGACACAGACGTGTCCTGTACGTGCCTTTAGTGGTGGACAGGAAAGTGAGGGATTAAAGGAAACGCTGAGGCGTCTTCATGGTGGAACACAAGAGACGTTCAGCTTCTTACCTGAGTGTCACTTCCTGTTTACCTCCCTGTTCGAAGGAAACTAACATTGCAGAGCCTTTTTAGACACAGTGGAGGGTTTATTGACATGAATCAACCTGCCCGGGACGCAGTGTTACACCTGACCACGTGTTCAGGCCTGACCACGGCCGGTTCTGTACTGTTTGCTGTCCACAGGACGCGAGCGGTTCATCTGTCGAGCCGTTAATAGCGTGCGACGCGGCGCTCTGTTGGCTGTGTTAAGTCCTTCAGTGTGACGCTGCAGGACGCCATCAGTGGAGTCTGACTACAACCGTCCTCCAGACGAGCAGAGAAAATGGCAAAAATCCAGAAACGTGCAGTCATTGTAGGGTGTCAGGTGACCGACAGGTGTAAGACTGTGTGTGTTGTGCTGTCAGTGGACGGGGAAGCTGTCACTCAGGTGTTGTCTCTTCTCTGCAGCTCCAGGTATCATATCCGCTGCTCCATATGCAGGAGCAACTCACGCCTTCCCACCAGCCTTCACTATCCAACCTGCAGGTGAGTCTCACCTGCAGAGATCCAGATCACAGTGGCCACATGCAGCAGATTGTACACTCACAAACACACCTGTGAGGTGGAGCGTCAGCACGCCGCATCACAGCTTCATCAGGCCAACGTGGCGGAGAGCGAGGTGTCAGAGGACACCTTCATCACTCACACAGCTCAACATGTTCACGACAGAACCAAATAACACTGAACACAAACGTCCAGCTTTACAGAAAGACCGTCCACGTCCCTGTCAGACAACAGGAAGACGTGGGAATGATTCACAAGTAGTCACCTGATCGGCACCTGGCCAGTCACACCTGTGCTGTGTAAAGAAGCAGATGTGGATCAGCTGGGTCTGCTGTCAGGACTGTGTGTGTCACTGATGTCGGTCAGACGTCTCCTGCACTTTTCAGATTGTTGTTCACTCGTCTCACCTCTCCCAGTGTCCTTCCCCTATCCAGGCCTGACGGTCCCCGCTCTGCCCGGAGGCCTGGCCTCTCTGTCCCTCCCCGGGGCCACCAGGCTGGGATTCCCCCCCCTCCCTGCCGGAGTCTGCGTCCTGCTGATCAGCAACCTCAACCCCGAGGTGGGTGTTTGTAAGACGTCTCAGCCTCATGTTTGTGTCCTCAGTGGAGACGTTAGGTCACATTTTGACGTATTTCTCTGCTACAAGTTCAAACAAAATAAAGTTCAGTGGCAGAAGTTTGTAAGGACAGACTGACGTCCACATGTCTCCACACACGCAGACATCATGTTTGATTGGCTGTTTGCGTCTGTGATGTCAGCAAGTGAAAGACGTTTTGTTCTCACTGATGTTTTGACCTTTGACCTTTGACCACACACACACACACACACACACACACACACACACACACACACACACACACACACACACACACACACACACTTGTCCAGTCACCTGTGCACCTGTTCACCTCATATTCACATCACCTGACCCTTCCTCGCCAAAGGTAATTAACTTCCTGATTGATCCCTCACCTGTCTTTTTTTTCCCTTTTTAATTTGTTGCCATGGAAACGCCTCGGACCCTCCACCTGTCCTGCCCTCCCACCTTTACCTGTCCTGTCCCTCCGCTGCCTTCTCTGCTGTCTTTAAAGAGAGTTACGCCCCACTGCCTCTTTATTCTCTTCGGTATGTTGTCACTCGCTTCTTATTTTAAATTACCTGAAGCACCTGGTTGATTTTAAGTCTCTGTTTGTTTCTGCTCTCATGTTGAAATGAAGAAATGAGTGTTTGTCTGTTGATTTGAGTTCATTTACAATATTTGCAGCTTTCCCCCAAAAAGTCGTATCAGGCTGTGCAGATGGAGACATGCTGAGGACAGAGTGGATGGAGGAGAGAGTGAATGGAGGACATAGTGGAGGGGGACAGATTGAATGTGGGACAGAGTGGATGGAGGACAGAGTGGATGGGGACAGATCAAATGTGGGACAGAGTGGATGGGGACAGATCAATTGTGGGACAGAGTGGATGGGGACAGATCAAATGTGGGACAGAGTGGATGGAGGACAGACCCTGTAGATACAGAGTGTTTCTACTCTGAACTGTGTGTTTTGGTCACACTGTGACTCTCAGGCTTTCAGAGCTCGTTAACCTGCCTTCATGCTCCTCCCCTGCAGGGTCTGCAGTGCCTGCAGGGTCTGCGGCGTCTGCAGGGTCTGCAGTGCCTGCAGGGTCTGCGGCGTCTGCAGGGTCTGTGGCGTCTGCAGGGTCTGTGGCGTCTGCAGGGTCTGTGGCATCTGCGGCATCTGCAGGGTCTGCAGGGTCTGCGGCGTCTGCGGCGTCTGCAGGGTCTGCGGCGTCTGCAGGGTCTGCGGCGTCTGCAGGGTCTGCGGCATCTGCAGGGTCTGCGGCGTCTGCAGGGTCTGCAGGGTCTGCGGCGTCTGCAGGGTCTGCGGCGTCTGCAGGGTCTGCAGGGTCTGCGGCATCTGCAGGGTCTGCAGTGGTTTGGTTGAGAGTGTCCTGTTCGGTTTGTGCTGCTCACAGCTTTAATCAGACCTTTCAAACATTGGACAGCAGCGTCTCTTCGTCCTGGGGACAGATTGATCCGGTGAATCTGTTCTCGCTCCTCGCTTTGAATCTGCAGCAGCGACGGGCGAGACTGGAGGTGTCGCATTTCAGGGTGTCCGTCTGTCCGTCTCAGTCTCATGGACATGAGGGACTTTCATTACATGTAACTTAACGTCCCTCAGTCTTCACTACAGATGTTAGACGAGTGTGGACAGACGTGATGGAAGCTGAGTGGAGGCAAACAAACAGGTGGAGGTGATTCCTGTTCATATTAGGAAGGTGTGAAACAGTCCGATAGCAGCTTCTCAGCCAATGACCATCGGGCCTCATTGTGGTCGCCTCGAGTCAGACTCTAACAGATCAATAAGTGAAGCTGAGGACGTCCACAGCTGTGGACCAGGAGCTTCAGAGGGAGGACTCCAGTTGTCCTTCAGCGCTGCGGCCTGTTTTGTGACTTCAGTCACTAAATGGTTTCAGTCAGAAACGACTTGGATGTGATGAAAGGCGTGGGATCCCACTCCTCCTCATAATCCAGGAGACGCGCTGGCAGCAGTTTGATTGGCTCTCTGAAGCCACGTCCTCGTTTCGTGGACTGACTGATGCTGCTGTTGAATTTGTTGAAATGGCGTTTTTCAGCACAAACCGAACAGCTGTCGCCTCCAGAAGAATCTCCAGTCCAGATTAAAGTGAACTCTCTGTGATCCAAGCTGCATCTATTGTGCTTCGTGTTATTCCAGTGAACTTGAGTTTTGCATGCGGGTTTCCTTCAGTTTGCATGTCGTCAGTGCTGAATCAGCCGCTCGTGTTTTTTTGTTCTTAGTCAACACTCCTATAATTCATAGTTCCTACATGGTGTTAATCTGCCATTTGAATTTCCTCTGACCCTTACCCTTAATTTCCTCACTGCGTTTCCTGTGTGTAACACACGTCTAAATTGAATTCACGAATTGGTCAGTGTTTCTGAGCAGCGCCTCGCTGCTGCTCCTCCCTTCACCTCCAGGCTTTACATTCAGCACTTTGACCGAGTTTTTCACTTTTTTAAGTGCTTTACGTTGAATCTGAGCGCAGACTAAGGGTCAGCGGCTTGGCAGGCTGCAGTCAGAGCAGTTTCACGCGCTGCTGTTTGTACGTCTTGAAGGTGTGGATCAGCGTGTTTGTATGACCTCCTGAACGTCTTCTTTCCTTCTGGCTGTGTATTAAGGTGTCTACGGCGACGTGATGAGAGTGAAGATTCTGTTCAACAAGAAGGAGAACGCTCTGGTTCAGATGTCTGACAGCACTCAGGCTCAGCTAGGTAACTCCTCACGGCTCGGCGGGCTCCTCGGCACGCCGGCGGACAGACGTCTGCCTGCGCCCTGCTCTCAGATACATGCACAAACACTTACAGAAATACTTATGTGATGGAAAGGTGTGGCCTACAGGTGAACGCAGATGCTGGTAAGAATCAGGGCTGACCTGAATGCTTTGAAAGCTCTACCGTCACCATGGTAATCAGCCTGGAAATCGGTATTTGTATGACGTAGACTTACTCAGAGCGAGCTCTGTGGTGTTTCATGAGGTTAAACCTCAGCCGTGTGCATGTGATACGAGCACACAGAGCGGGAAACCATCCTCACGGCGAAGCCTTTCTGCTCGCCGTGCACAGACGCCGTCCCACGAGCTCGACCCTCTGCGCCCTCACGCTGCTCAGCGCTCGCTCACAGGCTGGCGGTTTCAACCAGTTCAGTTTTATTTGTATAGCGCCAAATCACAACAAAAGTTGTCTCAGGACACTTTCCATACAGAGCTGGTACAGGCGAGCTCTTTTATCCACAGAGACCCAACAGTTCCCTCCCTCAACCAGAAAAGGTGTTTGGGACGGCCGCAGAAAGGCCAGCAGGGAAGGAGCACGATGCCTTTATCTGCATAACTTGTGATAATAAGTTAAATTTCCAGGTGAGCAAAGCGTTGTACTCCGTTTGTTCAGATAATGTTTGGGTCACTGGAGGGAAAGAAATACTACATTAGAGGATACAAACTACACATGCTAACTTACTACAGGAGAAGAGGAACAATCAGACCGTCCAGTCAGAAACTTGAGCAGTTCTTCACCTGTTTGCTTTGCAGCCATGAGCCACCTGAGCGGCCAGCAGCTGCACGGCAGGTCTCTGCGCATCACGCTGTCCAAACACACCAGTGTCCAGCTGCCCCGAGAAGGCCACGAGGACCAGGGTCTGACCAAAGACTACAGCAACTCCCCCCTGCACCGCTTCAAGAAGCCCGGCTCCAAAAACTACTCCAACATCTTCCCCCCTTCTGCCACCTTACACCTGTCCAACATCCCGTAAGTCCTCCAGCTGCAGGAGCTGGAGCATCAACACCTGGCCTGTTCCAAGCTGAGGAACGAAACACGTTGCAGCGTTCCTAAAATCACACGTAAGACAGTACATGTGTCACGTGAGCTTGATTGCTAACGATGCTTTTGTGTTTGTAGCCCGTCTGTGGTCGAGGACGACCTCAAAATGTTGTTTTCCAGCTCAGGAGCCGTCGTCAAGGCCTTCAAGTTCTTCCAGTGAGTCTCCCTTTACTGTCCCTGCACCTGAAACCCTTTCACGCTGATGTATGTGTGTACACACATCCTATATATATAACGTGTGTGTGTGTGTGTGTGTGTGTGTGTGTGTGTGTGTGTGTGTGTGTGTGTGTGTGTGTGTGTGTGTGTGTGTGTGTGTGTGTGTGTGTGTGTGTGTGTGTGTGCGTGTGTGTGTGCGTGTGTGTGTGTGAGAGACTGTTGGACTCTGTTGGACTGCTTAGACATTAGTCTTGCCCTGAAGCCTCCACCCTCGCCCTGTGAGCCCATGTCCTTGTCTTGCTCTGTCCTTAAGCCTTCATCTGTGTCCTTGCAGTCCCCGTTCTTGTTCCTCGTCTTAGACTTGAAGCCTTCTTCATTGTTCTTAAGCATTTGTCCAAGTCCTAAAACCCTTATACTGTCCTAAAGCTCCTGTCCTTGCCCCGACTGTCATTCCCTGTCCTTAACTCTTCATCCTTGCCCTCAGGACTTTGCCCCACCCTGTGTTTGTCCCAAAGCTCCTCTGCCTTCCACAAAGTCCTAGTCCTTGCCCTGTCCTGAAGCCTTCATCCTTGTCTTGGGGCCTTCTCCCTGGTGCCAATGCCCTCCTCTTTGTCCTGGAGCATTTGTCCAAGTCCTCAAGCCCTTGTCCTCGCCCTGACTGTCCTTCCCTCTTCCTGTCCTGCTCTGAAGCTATCGTCTGGGCCCTGAAACCCCTGTTCTTGTCCAACAATCCTGATCCTCATTCCTTTCCCTGGAGATCTTATTGTCCATAGCACTTATCCTTGTCCTTAAGACTTTCTCCTTTGTCCTACCCTGAATCTTCACAGGCTCTGTATTTGTCCCAAAGCTCCTGTGCCTTCCACAGAGTCCCTGTCCTCGCCCTGTCTTCAAACATTCGTTCATGCCTTGACTGTATTGAAATCATGTGACTTGTGGACTTCCTGTAAACACTCTGTTGGTTTCTTCTTCAGGAAGGACCACAAGATGGCTCTGATCCAGATGGGCTCAGTCGAGGAAGCCATCGAGTGCCTCATCGAGTTCCACAACCACGACCTGGGAGAGAACCACCACCTGCGGGTCTCCTTCTCCAAGTCCTCCATCTGAGCCTCGGACAGCACCATCTGAATCCTCCACACTCCTCCGAGAGCGGCCTCAGCGGTGTCCACTACACTCCGATCATTCCAACGCATGTCTGCGGAAAGCGCCGTGAAGTCTGGTGTGATGTTAAATTATTTTTCTAAAAGTCAGTCTTCGGTTCTTGGCCTTCAAAGAGGATTAGGTCAGAGATAACTGAAGTCAGAATTCTGCGGTTGATCTCAGAAGTCGGAGAATAAAGTCAGTATTCTGAGTTAGTGGGGATTTTCGTAATAATTGTCAGATTACAGTCAGGATTTGGGCTGTAATTACGTTTGCATCTTCGTGTCCTTCTCGTACCTTTTAGCCACTCTTGCCTTTTGACTTTAATCCCAGAATCAAGGAATTCAAGTCTACCTTCGAACTACTTGACTGTTTAACTCAGAATGTTTTCTTTAATCTCAGATTCCCAGCTGTCAGTTGATTCCTGTGGTCCTAATCCTCTTCTTTGAAGCTTCCCCTTCTTTAAAATATCAGCTCTGACGTCGTTCGGAAGTTTTGGATTCACCCTCCAGCTGTCAGATCTTAGCCCCGGCCTCGTTACGGAGGCCTCGTTACGAAAGGCTCGCCGTGGCCTTCAGATGACCCCTGTGCCTTATTCCTGGAGTCAGGATGACCTCGACTTTGACATGCTAAAAATCTCCCATCATGCCTCTGTAAATTGGCAAAGAGCAGGTTTACAGTTGCTAAAGGTTTACTGTTGACGAGCTGTATTGCAGATATATCCATATTTTCTGTGTATTTTATTGGTGTTGTTTTCCTTTGTTAGTGTTTTGTACTGCTGGTTACTGTAGCATCGAACATGTGAACTGATTGTGTTTTAGCGGGTTTGCTGGGTCTTTAGTTTTAGATGAAATCTCTTTTTCTATTCCTTTTTGATTTCTTTATTTCCATGTATGCAATCATGTTTTATTCAAATCAAATATTGTAGCAATATTTTAATCATTCCTGAACTTTTCCTCGTTGAGTTTTGGCGTCTCGGCAGGTGCGACCGCCGGCGCCTCCTACAGTCCGCAGACAGGTGTTCTGTTTCTCTCGTGCTCTGTTGGATTTGTGAATCACGATGTTAGCTAGTCTCGTCTGTCGCGTTGTTCTCTGAACGGTTTTATTTATACATTTATGATCCACTACAGCTGAAACCAAAAACGGCCTTCTAGATGCAAACAAATCCGCCTGCCTCAGGTTTCTGGTTCTGCGGACGTAAAAGACGGACACGGTGAACCGGTTCAGGCTTTGTTGGTGTTTTCCTGTGGGGATGTTTTCTTTGTTTCTCGACCGCTTCGCTGGATTCAGCCCACCGCTGTGACTTCAGTCTATTGCAAAACCAGATGTAACGTGAGTGCCTTCGACGCAGCGCTGTGTCCGTACATCAGGTATTCATTCCTCTTCATTCCGACGCGACGGCGTGACGGCGAAGCCCAGCAGCCGTCAGAAACGTTCAGAAACCAGAAGATGCTGGTTTGGTTTATCTGTGTCTTAATATTATTACGTCGACATTCCAGCCGCTCAGACGTCCGCCTGAACCTCGGCATGGAGACGCTCCTTCACTTTCCTCTGAAGGAGCTGCTGAGGGTCTGACAGCCGTGGTGCATTCAAGACACCTGCGAGGTTCCGTAGATGAGAGTTTGAAAGTAGACAGAAAGAGGAGCCGCCCGCCGTTTCCCATCAGCTGCTGTTTCCATTCCAGTTGTTTCATGTGTACGTGCTCGTTCTTGGCCAATAAAGCTGATTCTGATTCTGCTTCGGGCTCGTCCTCAAACAGAGCACAAGTGTCTCTCCAGAGGCTCAGAGAAGGTCGGCGCCTGCTGCCTGAACGTCGAGGGCGGTCTGTGATGTCCACCGGCGGTCCATTAGAGTTCTCAAGATCAGAGAAGGCCTTTGTCAGAAGTTTAGGACGCGTGTCGACCAGCCAGCCAATCAGAATACAGCAGGAAGTAATGTGGCATAGACGTTACTGAGGGGAAAAGTCCGCTTTAAGCAGCATGTTTATAATGAAGTGAAGAATCATGAAGCGCTGCAGGAGCATGCTGGGAGTTGTTTTTCTCTGCTCGCTCATTGTTTCTATGGAGACTCGACGGGCGGGTTTTAAAAGAAAACTTCCTATACAATATCAATGTGAGACAGGTTGGAGACATCCACCTGCTGTTGGTCCAAACGTCCCCGCCTACACAGACCGTTAAATTACTTTTATGTACCGTGAATGTGTCACTGATCTGCCGTGTGATTGGCCATCACACCCCGACTGTCCTCCTCGCACAGTTCATTAATATGAACTTTAACCTCCAGACCGCCTGCCTGAGCGGGACTAAACCAGGAGCAGTCAGACGATAATACTGTAGTATTCAGAGTATAATACTGTAGTATTATCTTCTCCAGCGGGCGCTCCGTCATGTGTTTCCCCCCTTGTTTTGACCTCTATTCAAAGGGCAAAGTTGACTCTGGACATGATTCCTCTGATTCTGGACTGAATGTGAAGGTCCAGTCTGACGCAGACCGAGGCGTCTCCCTGGTGACTTCAGCAGATGAAGTGGACCAATGAGAAGGCTCCTGCTGCCTGTAAATCATCGTTTTAGTGATTCTCTCTCAGAAGTCTCTTTTCTGGGCTCTGCGATTAAAATCCAGCAACAGAAGACAAGACGTCCAACGCGTGGACACTTTGTTCATCACCGCATGAGACGTTCACATGCAGCACACGTTTACATTTGGACAGTTTTTCCCAGGTGACTTGAATGCATCACAGACCTTCAGTGTCAGGTGAGACGAGGGGGGCGGGACTGGGACCAGGAGTGACAGGTGGAGGGTGGGCGGGGTCGACCTGTACATACGTGTTTTCTACCGGTCGCGTGTCTGAGAGCTGACGTTGGTTTTATATCTGATGTATATTTTGATTGAAGTGTTGATCAGATGTGAGTCTGACGCTGTCTGTCACAGAGAAAACACAATAAATCACTTTGTCTAAAACTCTGAACTTTGACTCTTTATATCCTGAATCCTGCACAAAACTGAAAACCACCCCATAAGAAGGCAAATACTACTGCTAGTACTACTGCTGCTGCTACTACTACTGCTGCTACTACTGCTGCTACTACTACTGCTGCTACTACTGCTGCTACTGCTACTACTACTGCTGCTACTACTACTGCTGCTACTGCTGCTGCTGCTACTGCTGCTGCTACTACTACTGCTACTACTACTGCTGCTACTGCTGCTGCTACTGCTGCTGCTACTACTAAAGCTACTACTACTACTGCTACTACTACTGCTGCTACTACTACTGCTACTGCTACTGCTACTACTACTGCTACTACTACTACTGCTGCTGCTGCTGCTACTGCTGCTGCTACTACTACTGCTACTACTACTACTGCTACTACTACTACTGCTGCTACTGCTGCTGCTACTACTACTGCTACTACTAAAGCTACTACTACTACTACTACTGCTACTGCTACTGCTGCTACTGCTACTACTAAAGCTACTACTACTACTGCTACTGCTACTGCTACTACTACTACTGCTACTGCTACTACTACTGCTGCTACTGCTACTACTAAAGCTACTACTACTACTGCTACTGCTACTGCTACTACTACTACTGCTACTACTACTGCTGCTGCTGCTGCGACCAGGACTACTATTACTGTACTGTTACAAACGTATCGTCCCCGTGAAGCTGCTGATCACAGGTGTGTGTGACGATCAGGACCGGCAGGTGGCAGCAAACACTCACAAAACATCAGTGCGGAACGTCTCTCGTCTGTTAGAAATGCTGTGTCATGTTTCAGGTCCCGTGGATGTTATAAATGCTGTGTCATGTTTCAGGTCCTCTGGATGTTGTTAATTTCGATGTCGATTTATTTTTCCTTTGGCAAGTGAAATTGTTTCAACCTTCTGTACATCACACAATACACAAATCCAGAAAACTGGACAAACACATACGTGAATCCAACAACATACAGTCACCACCAGCACACTGTCAGACTTTACAGTCTGGATGTTCTACTCAGTTCTGTCATGGCAGAGAGGATGACGAGGAAGAAGAAGAGAAGAAGACAGAAGGAGGCAGCGGTGGAGATAATGAAACAGAAGAAGAAGAGAAGTGATGCATTCAGTTTCACATTCAGTCCTGTGGAAATGACAATAGAAGATCTGAGGCTTTACAGACTGGAGGAAGTTCATATCCGTGTCCTCTCGCTCTCGACCCCCCTACCCTCATGTTGGACCGGTGACACGCAGCCGAACAAAGAGGGATTGTGGGAAAAAACGCAGGCACGCCAGCTTGGTCTCACACGGCTGTCAAACTGAAATCGTTCCAGTCCGAGCAGAAAGTTTTAGCATAATCCTCCAAAATACCTCCAAAATCCCCCAACACACACACACACACACACACACACACACACACACACACACACACACACACACACACACACAGTGTGTGCTGTAGGGGTGGACAGAATAACAGAAACAGCAGCAGGTTTGTGTCATACATGAAGTTAAATGTGATGAAATTCTCATGCAGTTTGGTGCAGACTGCTGCCTCTGGGTTCGCTCTGTGGTCTTTTTGCTCTGTTTGGGTCTCCACCAGCTGCTGAGGAAGACGTCTGCTGCCGTCTGCTGCTCAGCAGGAAGTCAACGCAGACTGAGACAGACAGGAAGCGTCTCTGCGAGGTGGATATCTGCAGGATGTGTGTGACACTCGTGTGAAGGTGTATCTGAACAGATTCTAAGTGTCCTGTTGGAGCACATCTGCGTCTCTGACACCTGCAGAGGATCCTGAATCCAGAAGGCTGAACACACTAAAACCAGGGCCCATTAGAGCCGGCTCACGCTGTCAAACGTCCTGCTGTGGGAGAACAGTCACATGAAAGAGTCACTGAATGCAGGTAAGGTACTGTCAGGTGTTTCTTTGTCCCACGGAGCGTTCCAGGTGCAAACACGATGTGAGCGAGACGATCGGGCGTCAGGCTGAGCCTCAGATCTGCTTCTGGGTTTGTTAAAGGTTCCCATCAAAGAAGGCTGTTCAGAACTGCCGAGGTGATGTTTTAACCGGCCGAGACGCTGCGTAGAACATCAGCAAACAGGAAGTGATCAGCTGATCGGATCCTCTCTGACACAAACTGACCTGAGAACAGCTCACAGTCAACATATTTCATGTTCGTCACTGATTTCTGTAAATATCTGCTTGTTGTGAATCTGATGCAGCAACACGTTTCACAGACTGAAAGGTGGAACGCTCCAAAAACACCTGTTTGGAACGTTCCACAGGTAAACAGGCTCACTGGTAACAGGTGAGAGGATCACGGTGGGCTCTGATTGGATGAAGGAGACGACTGCATGCGTGAATCAAAACAACAACTTAAACTGATGGTCTCACTTCCTTTACAATCAGCTATCAGTTTCTTCAAAATAAAAGTGCTTCCCTCTCATCAGGCCTTCCTCCTCCTCCTCCTCCTCCTCCTCCTCCTCCTCCTCCTCCTCCTCCTCCACAGGCACTCTGTTAACGATGTGAACCTGAATCGTTTCATCCTCAGACATTAGAGGACGATATTCACTGACTCGTGAATTTTCTTCTGTTTTTGGACCGTGAGGACACAACGAGCTGGACTCTGTCCTCAACTTCTTGCTCTGATTCAGAGGACGCTCAGACAATCCTGCAGACATTCAAAGTCTTCAGACTGAAACTACAGAAGACACATACAGAGAGGACACATACAGAGGACACATACAGAGGACACATACAGAAGACACATACAGAGAGGACACATACAGAGGACAGAAGACACATACAGAGGACACATACAGAGAGGACACATACAGAGGACAGAAGACACATACAGAGGACAGAAGACACATACAGAGAGGACACATACAGAGGACACATACAGAGGACAGAAGACACATACAGAGAGGACACATACAGAGGACACATACAGAGAGGACACATACAGAGGACACATACAGAGGACAGAAGACACATACAGAGGACACATACAGAGAGGACACATACAGAGGACAGAAGACACATACAGAGAGGACACATACAGAGAGGACACATACAGAGGACAGAAGACACATACAGAGAGGACACATACAGAGGACAGAAGACACACAGAGGACATACACACAGAGGACAGAAGACATACTGAGGACACACACAGAGGACACACACAGAGAGGACAGAAGACATACTGAGGACACACACAGAGGACACATGCAGAGGACAGAAGACCCACAGAGGACACATACAGAGGACAGAAGACACATACAGAGGACAGAGGGCACGCATACAGAAGTTAAAGGACACACACACACAGAGGAGACACACATACAGAGGACACACACACACACACACACAGAGGACATGTCTCCGTCCCTCCATCGGGTGACTCTGGCTGCTTCAGTTAGTTTGTGTGATATGCAGGGAGGACTGTGTCTTCTGGGACTCGGCTCGGTCTCTAATGTCACGTGAGACGAGTTTGTGTTTGTCTCTGAGGCAGTTTGACCGTCTGTCCTCAGCTCTGATCCACTTCCTGTTTGTAGTTTTTTTTTTTTTAAATCAGAGCCTGCGGTGATGCGTTCAGGTGCAAGTGTCCTTCTTCACCTGTTCGTCCCCACAGCGTCTCTGAAGAAGAGGAGGAAGCCTTCATTCTGCTGTCGCTGCAGGCTGTGATTAAAGCGGAGGAGGAGGAGGAGGAGGAGGAGGAGGAGGAAGAGGCCCGCTCTTCCTCCTGATTCCACCTGCAGCCACGATGCCGTCTTTTCTTCCTCTCCATCAGGAAATGAAGCAGGAAGTCTTTCAGAGCAGGTTTGCTTTGAAAACGTCAGAGTTACAGACTCTGTTTCCAGTCTGCACCAGTCCAGATCCAACCGGTCCAGAGACTGTCCAGTCGTCTTCACCTCGAACCAATTATCTGCAGACAAAGAAGTGTTCCTGAGTCCATGTCCTCATCTCCTCCATCCAACCAGAGCCCACCGAGATCCTCTCACCTGTGACCAATCAGCCTGTTTACCTGTGGAATGATCCAAACAGGTGTTTCTGGAGTTTCCACATCTTTCAGACTGTGAAACGAGTCGCTGCATCACATTGACAATAAGAGATATTTACAGAAATCAGTGAAGCTGATGAGGAAGAACATGAAGGATACTGACTGTGAGCTGTTCTCAGGTCAGTTTGTGTCAGAGCATCCGATCAGCTGATCACTTCCTGTTTGCTGATGTCAGTGCTGCCTCACAGGTTCAGGTATGCTCTGTAGGGTCAGTGTGGACTCACCTCACGCTGAGGGACGCTCTGTGTGCTAATACAGACAGTGAACGTGTCTTCACCTGAAGTCCCGGAGCTGCAGGTGATGTTCATGTTGTCACTGGCTGACCTCCACCTGCTCGTCATTAACCAGGTGTTTCACTCCTGTGACATCACACCTGATGTACTGGAAGCTCTGTTCTGCTCATTGGAGGAGAAGAACTTTCACTTCCTGCTTACTCTCAGACGCTCACCTGTGATGAAGAGTCTGTGCGTTGCCTCGGTGAAGGAGTGAATCTGCCTCCTCCTCCTCTGAGGTGGAGGCTTTTTTCGGATAGTTTGGGACTTTTCAGAGGCAGCGGGGGACATATTGGCTGAGCTCACCAAGGTGTGCTAATGCCTGGTGGGCAACTACTTTAAATGCTAATTCTCGGCGGCCTCCATCCTGCACCCAAACATATCAGCCGTCCCGCTAACTACCTCTGAGCCAATCTCTTCCTCCACATTTCCTCCTCCTCCGCCGCTCGGCTGCTCCCCGCCGAGTGACCGCCGCAAACAAACACAACGCGGCTGTCAAACAGCTAATCCGCCCGCCGAAACGCCGCGTTTGTCTCGAGCGCGCCGGCGGCTCGACGAGCAGTCACGCGTGTTTGACATGTTTGAGGGGGAGAAGAAGAGGAAAACAGTGTTTAGGCAGAAAGCAGAGAGAGAGGAGAGGCTCAGCGGGCGCTAATGGCCGTCCGGCTGACAGGTCCATCATGGATTTAACCGGCCGCCGCGGCTGCTTTGCATCCGGCTGACAGCTTCAGTGCTTCTGCCTAAAAGGCGGATTATGCAAACGTTCGGTTCACTGGCCTCCATCACCACCATCAGCGACCCCCCCGGGCCGCTCCGTCCTGGTGTTTCTGTGATTGGAGGCCGTCCCGCGGGGGGCCGGCAGGTAATTCTGTCCACATGTGACGAGACGTGAATAATCGTCCATTTTCAGCCGGACGCTCGTCCTCTGGGTGATAATTAACCCTTTAATTGTCTCTGAAATGATGCTAACTGGTCACATGTAGATTTGTAGGAAACATCTTCACACACACACGCGCACACACACACACACAGCCCACAGGTCAATTAAAGGCTGATGGACGAATCAGCAGACAGTCCATTAAATTGTCTGTCTGTCCGTCCGTCTGTCTGAGGTCGGACCCCTGCAGAGACGCTTTGTCTCCTTCAACAAGGACAAACAAACAGAGTTCAGACTGCAGGGTTCCTCTGAGACCTGCTCCTCTGTCCAAAACCACAGCTGGAGAACAAAGAACTTTCCGCTCCACCTGATCTGGATCTGGACCTGGATCTGGACCTGGATCTGGACCTGGATCTGGATATCTGACCTTGTATCAGGACAAAATCAGATTATCTGGATCACATGTGGACCAGCATGTCCACTGAAACGGTCTCTGAAGAGGGAGAATAACAGATCAAGCTAAAGAGTTCACTAACAAAGTCGTTAGCTTAGCTCGTTAGCTTAGCTCGCTGGCTAACAGGTCAGAAGTGTCCACAGGTTATTTACAGGGTTAGGGTCACACAGGTGGTGACTGACAGAACGCTGTGATTGGTCCAGGTGTTACTCCAGGTGTTAGTCTGATCCAGTGTTTGCCGGCGGAGTCTGCTTCCTCTGCGTAGGACCGACCAGGTTTCATGTCCTCGTGACGGTTTGTGGAGCTCCGTCACACAGATGGAGTCTCCTCCATCGTCTCCATCGCTGCCTTCAGGTTTCCGGCCTTCGTGTCAACATCTGAGCCACGATGGACCCGATTCACCCGACAGACACATCCAAGCAAACAACACACACATGCACACACACACACACACACACACACACACACACACACACACACACACACACGCACATGCACACATGCACGCACATACACACACACACGCGCACACCTGTGCAGCACGTTATCCAGCTGACTCGTTACCACTTCCTGTCTGTGGTTCACTTCATTGACTCGTTAACGGAGCTGAAGCAGCTTCTCTGCTGGAAGTTAATTCAGACTAATTCACAAAGATTCTTCCCGTGGAGTCGAACTGAGGCGTGGTTATATGTGTATGTGTTAAATATACTTCACTGTAGATTCCTTTGTCTCACACACACACACACACACACACACACACACACACACACACACACACACACACACACACACACACACACACACACACACACACACACACACACACACACTGTTTGTCCCTGTGATGCTGGGGACGACCAGCAGGGGGCAGACTGAACTCAGATCTGATGATTTATTATCTTTAGATAAAGACAAATATGAAGAATCAGTCCCATCAAACAGAAAGACTTCCTGTGTTTGTGAAAGTGACGTTTCATCGATGAATTCATACGATCAGTCTGAACTTTAACTAAAAGTAAGCTGAACGTGTCTTCCTCCCCCCTCAGTGTTGACTGACAGGTGTACAGGTGAGTCCAGCTGCACTTCATGACGTCACGCTCGGATGATGTTTCTGTTGTCCTCTTCACAGACGTCCATGTCTTCGACAGCTCACAAACACTGTGCAGGCTTTTATTCTGAAGGCCTCAGATGTCACAGGTACAGGTATGGTCATTTCCTGCAGGCGCTGTGATCCACTGCACCTGAACCCTGACCCTGACAGCCTCATCGGGCCTCCGAGGATGCTGGGAGAAAAGGTGTGAGTCTCAGATGTTCTGGTCTGGTTCTGGTCCTCAGGACACAGTTAGTCTGAACGCTCTGTGAGAGCCGCTCTGGTTTCTTTCCTTTCACCTGAAAATGTCACATGAACCAATCAGAGCTCTGAGCGTGTTGGTGGATTCACGTGGAACCGGCGGAGAACCTTCTCCCGTCCAGACCGGCCTGCCCCTGCTGAATGGGCCGTCCACAATCTTCTTTCAGATCTGAACTCTTGTTTCATCTTTAAATTCAGATCATCTGCAGCGGCCGACGCGTTTCAGGAGACCCAGAGTCCTCCATCTTCTGGTTTTTGGATCCTGATCCTGAGCAGATCAGCGACACGTTCCCTCACATGTTTTCTTTGTTTCCCGCCAGCGTCTGACCTCAGAACAGCAGGACAGACCCGCTGCTGAGTCCGGCTTCAGGATCTGGTTCTGCTCAGGCTGGAGACGGATCCTGGTCCGGGTTCAGCTGGAACCTGCACAGACTGACGTCATGTGGTCGTCCTGTCGTTCCTCTCTCTCTCTCTCTCAGTCTACATGGTCAGCGGTTGTCGAACGCCCGGCGGTCTCTGCATTTATTCATGGGACCCTCTGAAAGTTTAATCGAGCAGCTCCATTAATCTGTGCGCCGTTTTAAAGCCACAATTAAAGATTCATCTCCTCCTCCTCCCTCTCTCCTCCTCCTCCTCCTCCACCCCCCGCTCCTCCTCGTCCCCCCCTCGCCCCCCCTGCTCCTCCTCCCTCTCTCCTCCTCCTCCTCCTCCTCCACCCCCCACCCCCACCCTTTTCCCTCCAAAGCCGACACACTGAAATATTGATGAGTGCTGAATCACGGGCTGAGAGGAGGACACTCTGGACGTCTCTCAGCCTGAAGCTGAATGAAAATAATAAAGTCCATTAGAACTCAGTAGAGAACGAGGAACCCACGTGGACGTCAAACACACTCGATCTGAGTTGATCGAAACTAAATCGATCGATCAGTAAATACTCGAGTGAAGTACAAGTACCTGTGTACTGCTCTGAAGCGCAGTAGTCGAGTAAGTGAGGCTGTGAATGTTTGTCCAGAGTGACACAAACCGGCTGAACTCCGCCCCTTCAAGACCACCTTGGACTCAGACCTGGTCCAAGTGTTGTTCTAGATTCTGAAACGGACGCAGTGAACACGGAGTCACGTGTTCATCCGTCCGCATACTTTTGGCCATGTAGGGTACTCTGACACACACACACACACACACACACACACACACACACACACACACACACAGTGAGCAGAGGGGGGACACCGGGAACCAGAAGCTCCGCCCCGCGGGACGCACCGGGATCAGCACTGAGGACTGAGCCGGTAACGGAGCCAAACGCTCCTCCTGCAGCTCCAACCAAACTCCGACTCGGGTTTCTTCTTCTTCTCCTTTGTCCCTCTCTCTGGTCCAGTCCGCCCACTTCAGCGCGGTTCGGTCTGCAGCGGCGGAGGGAAGCGAGCGAACCCCGGAAAGTTTGAGTCCGGGGGCAGAGAGGAGGGAACCGCAGACCCGGAGACCCAGAGACCCGCTGCTGCTGCCGACTGACGGCGGGTCTTCAACTTCCAGCGGGCAGGTTTGGGGAAGACCGCGGGGCTCCGGGTGCAGCTCCGGGTGGAGCTCCGGGTGGAGCTCGGTGAGTGTGAGGGAGCAGCAGACTCTCTGAGTGTCCAGCAGTTACGTAAGAGACACAAAGAGGACAGAAATCCTGAATGAGAGCTCCAGTCTGAGCAGACGCGGACTCGGACTCCTGTTGGACTGAGTTAGTTTCCAGCAGAAAGCGGGACGCACATGGACGGACGGTCCCCGGTCTGCACCCGGTCCTGCTGCACGTCTGATCCGCTTCCGACTGAGTGAAAATGAAACTTGGGGACACTTTGTCCTGCAGGAGGCGGATTTGGACGGATTCGGCGGTTTTTAAGGACAAACCGTCGCCGTGAAGACTTTGTCTCCTCACACGCAGAAGTGCTTCACGTTGAAATGGATTATTGTCGCTCTGCCTGCTGGGAAATCACAGTTAAACGCGTGAGAGCGCGAGAATGAAGCCGATGATCGATGAGCACTGAGCATTGATCACCTCTGTGGATCCAAAGTGATTAAATCAGCCTTTCTGTCCGCATGCCGCTCCCGGCGGGAGGCTGCTCTCCTCACGGTCTTTGATGCGCTTCGGTTCTGGTTCTGGTCCCTGCGGGTCTCAGCGCGCTCGGAGCTGCGGAGAACAGACGCGAATGATCGCCGGGACGCAGCGCGCCGCGCCGCCGCGCGTGGAGCGCTCCGGGCGGCCGCTGCTGCTGCTGCTGCTCGGCCTGCTGCTCCGGATCTGCTCCGCCGTCACCGACGAGCGCCTCATCTCCGACCGCTACGCCGTCTACTGGAACAGCTCCAACCCCAGGTAAGACCCGGTCCCGAGCCGGTGCTGAAGGGACGGGACACGGGGAGGACGGGACACAGGGAGGACGGGACACAGGGAGGACGGGACACGGGGAGGACGGGACACAGGGAGGACAGGCTCAGCTGGAACCGTCAAATGAAAAAAGTGAAAAGAGGTTTTAAACTTTCATTTGACCAGTTTGTTTATTTGATCTTCAGCAAAGATTCAAACTCTGAGAAAATGAGACAAAAGAAGAAAAATAATAAAAAGAATTATTATTACAACAAAAACAATACTAATTATTATTATTACAATAACAATAATTAGTAGTAGTATTACAATACTACTACTACTACTAATAATAATACTAATGACAGCAGCAATGATAATGCTTATAATACTAATTCCAATCATAATGGTAACTTAACACAAGAACAACAATATTAATAATAATAATTTAATTATAATAATGATAATAATCATTCGAATATCATAATAATAATAAAAATATAATAATAATAACAATAATAATAATAATTGTGTGTTCTGAGTTTGAACAGATTTAATTTGTCTTCAGGAAAAAACTCAGAGGTTCATGAATGCGTCTGATGAGTTCACAGCAGGAGCGTGTTCATGTGTTCATGTGTTCATGTGTTCACATGAATGGTTCACCTCCACCTGTATTGTTGGGGCCTGTTCGGTGGTGGGGGGGGGGTCACGGTCCCTCTGGCCCCCGACACTCTGACCAAAGTGACCGTCCTCGATCAGACGTGGACGCTTTCAGCTCAGTGTTCATTTTTTCACAGCAGAGAATAACTGATAATGAAGATAATCAATAAATATCCAAAGTGATTGATCGCTCCAGCTGACCCCCCCCCGCCCGTCCAGCTCGGCTCCTGCAGTGACCTTTGACCTCTGTTGTCACTCTTTCACACTGTTTTCTCTTCCTCTGTGGTTTTTCTGCAGTACTTCGATCAGTACTCCGTGTACTCGGCGCCTGGCAGCAAAGGGTTAAGGCTTACTGTTCTGCTCTCTGATTGGTTAGCCGGTATCTGAACTGTCCAATAGGAGCCTGTAATGCTGTCAGTTCATTGTAATTCTGCTTTTAGGACAGAAGACGAAGCATGAAGTGTGTGTGTGTGTGTGTGTGTGTGTGTGTGTGTGTGTGTGTGTGTGTGTGTGTGTTCCCCCAAATGTGAGTTTATGGTTGCCTGTATTCATGTAGTATCACTGCAGTATTCATGTAGTATCGTTGTAGTATTCTTGCAGTATCGCTGCAGTATTCATGTAGTATCGCTGTAGTATTCTTGCAGTATTGCTGCAGTATTCATGTAGTATCGCTGTAGTATTCTTGCAGTATCGCTGCAGTATTCATGTAGTATCGCTGTAGTATTCTTGCAGTATCGCTGCAGTATTCATGTAGTATTCTTGCAGTATTGCTGCAGTATTCTTGCAGTATCGCTGCAGTATTCTTGCAGTATCGCTGAAAAGTACTGTGGGCCTGTGGGTGGTGATGCTGGGGACCTGATGGATTGTGGGTAAAAACAGAAGCTGGAATAAGTTTTACGTGTGAATGTACTAACAAAGTACATTGAATTACACATAATTACTGCTGCTAATCGAACACGTGCAGATGATGTTTCCCTCCTCTGAAGTAACAGGAAGTACTCCTGTTACTTCATGCGTGTCCTCAGAACGTCTGCCGCTATGAAGCAAAAACTGGACCGTTTAGTTTGAACGAGTACTTCTACAGTACGGCAAGCAGTATGTCTGTACTGCAGTCAGTCCCGCAGTACTTCAGTGCCATCTGTGTGTGTGTGTGTGTGTGTGTGTGTGTGTGTGTGTGTGAGCTGCAGTGTTTCCTGCTGGTCTTCTTCTCTTCTGTCGATCAGTTTGATCAGAAACTGAAAAGGACACATCTGAGACGTCTGTGGACGGGGACAGACAGGACGGTGTGTGTCTCACGTTAAAGCTCTTTTTGTCACGTCGATGCAGAAACACTGTAAAAAATCCAGTAACACAGTAAAAGTCCTGATCATTGAGTCATCATGATTGATTGATTGATTGATTGATTGATTGATTGCTTCTTTCCATCACATGTATCATCATCATATCACACGACTCATTAGAGGCTGAATTTTATATAAATATACAACGACGAAGTACTGCTAATATTATTATTTTGATTGTTATATTTATTATTATTTTGATTGTTATATTTATTATTATTGTTATATTTATTATTATTATTATTGTTATATTTATTATTATTTTGATTGTTATATTTATTATTATTGTTATATTTATTATTATTATTATTGTTATTCTTATTGATGATTTTGATCGTCTGATCAGAAACTGTCGGTGAAGCTTTGTGTGACCTGATTCGACCTCATCATGTTGTTGCTCTCTGGTGTTTGTGTACTCTGTGTACTCTGCGTACTCTGTGTACTTTGCTGCTGTGCGTCAGTGGCTCTCAGTGTGTGAACTGATACTGGTTGTACAGTAGTTTGTAGTATTTCTCTGAGTTCAGTACTTTTCTGCAGATACTGCTGATGGTCATTATCACAGTACAGTTACTGTAATACTGTGATTTTTGTGTACTTTGTTTTTATTTGATTTGTTTTTATTTAGTTGTTTTTATTTTATTTTGTTTTATTTGTTTTTATTTTGTTTGTTTTATTTTATTTGTTTTTATTTTATTTGTTTTCATTTTATTTGTTTTTATTTTATTTTTTCTGATCCAAAAATCACGATAATTTTTCCACATTCAGTGTGATTAAACGTCACATCATGATCAAACTGATGTGGCCTTCATCCTCCTCATCATCGTTTGCATTTTTTAAAGAAAACAAACAGAAAAACCTGATGAACTCTGAAATGGTGGTTTGCGTCGTTCCTCCTGTTCTTCTTCCTTCGCCGTTGAGGCGACTCGCTCTGCTCGAGCTGAACGTTTCCGTCTCGCCGGTCGACGGCGCTCCTCCGGGCGGCGGCTCGCTTCTGAATCCTCGTCCCGATTGGCCGTTTCCCTCAGTGAGTTTGCAGTTGTTTGGTGTCCTGGTGGTCGAGTGGCCGCTGCTGACCTTTGACCCCTGCGCTGTGACGTCTGTTTGCTTCTCAAATGACGCATCATGTCTCAGTCTGATCTCAGATCAGTTTTCAGCCTGATCTCTTATTGGTCCTGATGTGTGTCCAGTTTATTAGGAACAGCTCGACGTCCTGTCAGAGTTCAGCTCTCAGGAAGTGGAGCTGACCGAACCGACGGCGTTTCTGTTATTTTGTCCACCCTCATTGGCAGAAACATGGTGGACAAAATATTAGAAACACCCGTCAGTCTGACGGTGAGCTGCAGTGTCCTCGTCTGACCTTCATCACCAGAAAACTGAGTGAGTCTCCGTCACCACGCCTCCTCCTCCTCCTCCTCCTCAGGTGCAGAGGAAGGTGACAGGTGACATTTCTTTGAATCTGGTCTGACAGAAGACAGCGAAGTGGCAGCTTTCGGAACATCTGATTGGTTTGAGAGTTCACAGGAAGCCTGTCGTTATTGATTATCTGTCAATCCTTTGTAAATTCATCGATGGATCGTTTAAAGTTTCCGTTTTGTCGTCGGACCGACAAAAAGACTTTGAGTTGACTGAATGTAAACACGTTTGAGGATTGGGACCAGCTGATTTTTGGCCTCACTGATCGATCGTTATCATGAGTTGCTGATTGATTTTCTGTCGATCGACTCATCGATCGCTGATTTGAACTCTGTTTTTTTTCTCTATTTTCTTCGGAGGATGTAAACGTATGAATATTTGTCTCATCAGCAGATCGCAGTGATTTAATCACAGTGAAGGTTTTTGACCCCGTTGAGTTGCCGTAGGCCACAAATTGTGCCGACGCTGCAGTTTTCTCTGAGTTCTGAGGCTCTCTGTGTACTTTTACTGCATTTTTCTGCCACCAGACTCTCTGCTCAAACTGATCTCAGACCTGCTGTTTAGAGGTCAAATCAAACATATTTCACTTGTTCAGCGAATGAAATTCAGAGGAAATGAAGTGTTCCTCTGCGGCCGCACAGCCAAATACACCAAAACCCCAAAAATGTTGACTTCATTAAGTTTTCCTCTGAGCAGAAAAACGCAGCGCCCGAGCGGCGAGCGAGCGGCGAGCTCCTGATGGATTCAATAAAAACCAACATGTGAGTCAGACAAACAGCGGAAAACATGAGTTCATCCTCAATGAATCCACCTCAGACTGATCCAGAGTCTGCAGGATCTCAGCGGCTCTCAGCGAGAGCAGAGCAGGAACATGAAGACCTCCTCCTCCTCCTCCTCCATTCGTTTGTTTACTGACTTCAAATCAACACGACGCTTGTGGTAAGGAAAGTGATCGGTGGGACTTTCAGCGCTACGGGAACAAAGAAGGGTCAGTCTGACTTTCCAGCCTGTGTTTATTTAGTGGAGTTGAGAAAAACACTGAGCAGGAGAAAGTTTGGAAAAGATCTGAAGTTGTGGAAAAAGATGAAATGTGAGTAGTAACGTTACGCAGGCGACGCTCAAAGTTCCCACACTGCGTCTGACCCTGAAGTTACATCAGTGACACTGAGGAGAAATGAGATCGTTTTAGTCAAAAAGAAAATATTTTTCTGAGTCTGTGAATCTTTTCTGCACGTTGGTGTGTGGAGCGTCCACAGACTGTCCACAGACTGTCCACAGACTGTCCCCGGACTGTCAAACGGTCATTCAGCGTCAGCCTGTCTGTGTGGAGCTGATCAGGGATCAGTGCGTCGATTAATCAGACAGAGTCACTTTGATGGAGGCGTCTGGACGTGACGAGGAGCACCTGAACGCACCGTCAGCTCTGGCCTCATTCTTTGATGTCTTTGACTGGTCCACGAGGACACGATGTCTCTGCATGTCCAGACTGGACAAATCATCAGAGCTGTGAGGACTTCAGTGGAAACATCAGCGGGGTC
>NC_092059.1:558958-573958 GCF_039877785.1 Chaetodon trifascialis | reverse complement strand
TCTGAAGCTCAGTTTGTGTTGAGAATCAAAGATTTACAAACAGATTGTGATGTTTGTTCACGGTTCATCCATCAGTAATCATCAGTAATCAATCATCAGTAATCAATCATCAGTCACCAATAACCAATCATCAGTAATCAGTCATCAGTCATCAATAATCAGTCATCAGTAATCAATCATCAGTAATCAATAATCAATCATCAGTAATCAATAATCATCAGTAATCAATAATCAATTATCAGTAATCAATAATCATCAGTAATCAATAATCAATCATCAGTAATCAATCATCAATCATCGATAATCAATCATCAGTTATCAGTAATCAATCATCAGTAATCAATAATCAATCATCAGTAATCAATCATCAGTAATAATCAGTAATCAATCATCAGTAATCAATAATCAATCATCAGTAATCAATAATCAATCATCGATAATCAATCATCAGTAATCAGCAATCAGTCATCAGTAATCAATAATCAATCATCAGTAATCAGTAATCAATCATCAGTAATCAATAATCAATCATCAGTAATCAATCATCAGTAATCAGTAATCAATCATCAGTAATCAGTAATCAATCATCAGTAATCACTGTCATAACGTGTCGTCATGTGACGTCATGCGATCAGATGACGTCACATGACGTGATGTCACTGTAAAATGGATTCTTTTTTTATTTTTCATGATGTTTGACATTCAGTGTCTCATGTGATGACATCATCAAACGTTCACAGAGTAACATCCAATCACAAACACTTTGAACATTTACCTGTGTGTTTGTGACCAGACCGCGTGACCTGATCCAGGACTACAGGTGGCAGCCGTTCGGGTCTTTATTTGTTCATTCCAGCCTGTCTTCTGATTGGTCTGTTGGGTCGTTGTCAAGGGGTCTGCAGGTTTCTGGAGCTCAGAGCAGATGGCGACCTTTGACCCTGCAGGCAGCCTGAGAGTTGAGGAAGGGAAAATAAAGCAGAGCAGCAGCAGAGTGTCGCTCACGACCATCTTTACATTTCACCTTGTTTTGGGTGAAATCTGAGTCCACTGCTGGACAGCGTGAGAGTCCACTGGTGGACAGCGTGAGAGTCCACTGCTGGACAGCGTGAGAGTCCTCTGCTGGACAGCGTGAGAGTCCACTGCTGGACAGCGTCTGAGTCCACCGGTGGACAGCGTGAGAGTCCACCGGTGGACAGCGTCTGAGTCCACTGCTGGACAGCGTGAGAGTCCACTGCTGGACAACGTCTGAGCGTTTAATTCTTTGATTCAGAAAACGACTGATGGAACATGATTAGTTTCATGGAGCTGAATGATAATAATAATAATAATAATAATAATTAACAACAATAATAATAATTAACAATAAGAAGAAGAAGAATCATAATAGTAAGGATGTCTTCTTGCTGTGTGGAATTCGTCTGCTGCCTCACGTTCTGATGTCTTCAAGCTGCTTCTGATTCTTTCCAGCTGTTGTTGTTGTTGTTGTTGTTTGTCTAACGTGGTTTTGATTTCCGTCTTTTCTCCAACGCCAGCTTCGCTTTGAGGAATCCTGAGAATCGAACTCCTTTTCAGCAGAAGGAAGCAGAGGAACACAAACTGCAGACAGATGTCAAACCACGGAGTACAAACGCGTCTGAACTGTCTGTCCAAGGCGTTTGTCTCCTGACGCTCAGTCACCGGCCGCTTCTGAGGGTTTGTGTTTATTAAGAAACGCTGATTGATTGGCTGGTAGAAGTTTCAGAGGTGATCAACCAATGATCAGCTGGCACCTGAAGGTTAAAGGTCAGGTTTCATTCAATCAGACGGCAAAACGTTGATTTCCCCGTTTTTATACACACGTGTTGTGACGTGATGTCATGAAGCGACTTTCCGCGTTGTGTTATAAGCGCGATGTGTCATGTGACTTGACGTTTGTTCTGGTTTTGATCACAGAAGCCAAAAATAGAAAAGGTCGTTTCAGGCCCCGAAGTTTCGATTGTTCGAGTTTCCATCAGGAACAAACAGGCTGGAAATGTTCTGAGGTTCCTTCATAGAAACAAACAAACTCTGACGGTCTGAGAACGTTGCCGAGCGTTTAGACGCTGAAAAGGCAAAGTTTCAGCTCCTGCTCCATCGAACATTAACAGTGAGAGTCTGAGAGGACACGTGAGGACGTTAGGGGGGGCGGAGTTAAAATGAGCTCATGATGGTGCGTTCACATAAAAAGACCAGAGGAAGAAGAAATGTCTACATGCTACGAGATGCAGAACAGAAGCAGAAACAACGCAGAGGCAGTTACATCATGAAAGACGAGGAAGAGGACGAGGACGAGGACGATATACTGTACATCCAACACGTCCTCACACATGAACCCCACAGGTCGACTGCTCGGTGAGGTCCAGGTGAAGCTGCGCTCGGCTTCAAAGAGTTGGTCAGTGTTGAGGTGGGAGGAGCCTTGTGGTGAGCTGGAGGGCTGCGGGTCGCAGGTTCAGGTCCCGGCGGTCGGGGTGTGAAACATCAGGAGGGAGACGACCTGCTGCCGACGTGCCCTTCAGCACGCTGCGCTGTTTAACCCCCTTCACCTGCTGACCGAGCCTCCAGGCTCCACGTTCACTTTAAATTCAGTGAAACAGGAAACTGAAATAAAAACATTTGAGTCTGTTTGTGACGTTTATGTGATGAAGAAGAAAAAAGTTTTTCATTAAAACGTTGACAAACATTCAAACAAACATTTAGTTGTTTTTGATTGGTGCGTTTTGTTTGAATTTGCACATTAAAGCTGCAAAATTCGACCAGAAACAAACGAGGGAAAAAAACATTTAAATTGAATTTAATGATTATTTAATTCAATTTTTTTCAATTCAATTCAATTCAATTTTATTTGTATAGCGCCAAATCACAACAGAAGTTGTCTCAGGTCACTTTCCATATAGAGCTGCTACAGACCAAACTCTTTTATCTATAAAGAAACCAACAATTCCCCCATGAGCAAGCACTTGCTCATGGGGTATTAGTATTTCTTTAGTATTTCTGATTTGATCTTCAGTTTAAACATTGTGATTCTGTGATTGGCTTGATTTGAACTGATAAACTAATAATCAGCAGGATCATCGTCCAATCAGAACGTTTCAACAGACACCCTCAGGGCCACCGTACGCAGACCTCAGACCAGTTATGATGATGAAGTTCAGCAGCAAACAAACGTTCTGCTTCATGTTCCCTCCATCTGGATTTGACATTGATGTGAAGGTGGATTTTAATGAGGAGCGCTTGAATCCTGCCAGGCGACAGCCCAGCAGGGCGGGTGGAGGGGCTTCTGAAATGGATGTTTGGCTCTTTTTGAAGCCTCTTCATGTACACCCCCACCCTCCTCCTCCACCCTTCACCCACCCCTGAAGGTTAATTAAAGTCCTCAGAGCTGATCTGAGGCCAGTGGATCAGACCTCCTCCTCCTCCTCCTCCTCCTCTTCCTCCTCTTCATGTGTTGGATGAAACAGGTGTAGAAACAGAGGAGTGAAACGGAGACATTGTGGTTTGAGCAGCAGTTAGCAGTTAGCAGTTAGCGTTGGAGCTAGCTGTTCTGTGAACACATCGTTTGTTCCTGCAGCCGACGGACGGATACGAACGTTTTCTGATGACAAACAGGAAGTAAATGAGTTTGACAGAATGAGAAGCAGCTGAGGACACACGAGGTTTTCTGGGTAAGATATATTTCCAACGTGTCTGAAGGTGGCGATATTCACAGGAAGGCGATAAGAGTATGAACGGCGTGCGTTCGGCGTGAGACTGTGGAGAAACAATCAGTTTCATCTGTTGTGTTCACGTCTGTTAATATCCTGAAAAACTCCTGAAGCAAACCAGTAAACAATGTCCACTGGTTCATGTTGTTCACTGGTTTCTGGTGGTTCAGTTGGTGTTGTTCACTGGTTTCTGGTGGTTCAGTTAATGTTGTTCACTGGTTTCTGGTGTTCAGTTCATGCTGTTCACTGGTTTCTGGTGGTTCAGTTAATGTTGTTCACTGGTTTCTGGTGGTTCAGTTTGTGTTGTTCACTGGTTTCTGGTGGTTCAGTTCGTGTTGTTCACTGGTTTCTGGTGGTTCAGTTCGTGTTGTTCACTGGTTTCTGGTGGTTCAGTTCGTGTTGTTCACTGGTTTCTGGTAGTTCAGTTAATGTTGTTCACTGGTTTCTGGTGGTTCAGTTAATGTTGTTCACTGGTTTCTGGTGGTTCAGTTCCTGTTGTTCACTGGTTTCTGGTGGTTCAGTTCCTGTTGTTCACTGGTTTCTGGTGGTTCAGTTCCTGTTGTTCACTGGTTTCTGGTGGTTCAGTTCCTGTTGTTCACTGGTTTCTGGTGGTTCAGTTCGTGCTGTTCACTGGTTTCTGGTGGTTCAGTTCGTGCTGTTCACTGGTTTCTGGTGGTTCAGTTCGTGCTGTTCACTGGTTTCTGGTGGTTCAGTTCGTGCTGTTCACTGGTTTCTGGTGGTTCAGTTCGTGCTGTTCACTGGTTTCTGGTGGTTCAGTTCGTGCTGTTCACTGGTTTCTGGTGGTTCAGTTCGTGCTGTTCACTGGTTTCTGGTGGTTCAGTTCGTGCTGTTCACTGGTTTCTGGTGGTTCAGTTCGTGCTGTTCACTGGTTTCTGGTGGTTCAGTTCGTGCTGTTCACTGGTTTCTGGTGGTTCAGTTCGTGCTGTTCACTGGTTTCTGGTGGTTCAGTTCGTGCTGTTCACTGGTTTCTGGTGGTTCAGTTCGTGTTGTTCACTGGTTTCTGGTGGTTCAGTTCGTGTTGTTCACTGGTTTCTGGTGATTCAGTTCGTGTTGTTCACTGGTTTCTGGTGGTTCAGTTCGTGCTGTTCACTGGTTTCTGGTGGTTCAGTTTGTGCTGTTCACTGGTTTCTGGTGGTTCAGTTCGTGCTGTTCACTGGTTTCTGGTGGTTCAGTTCGTGTTGTTCACTGGTTTCTGGTGGTTCAGTTCGTGTTGTTCACTGGTTTCTGGTGGTTCAGTTCGTGTTGTTCACTGGTTTCTGGTGGTACAGTTCGTGTTGTTCACTGGTTTCTGGTGGTTCAGTTCGTGTTGTTCACTGGTTTCTGGTGGTTCAGTTCGTGTTGTTCACTGGTTTCTGGTGATTCAGTTCGTGTTGTTCACTGGTTTCTGGTGGTTCAGTTCGTGTTGTTCACTGGTTTCTGGTTGCTATCTGATGTTAGCAACAGGAGTTAAAATCAGCAGTCCTTCCTCAGTTAATGGAGGTTCTTCTTCTATGTTTTCGTCTTTTGCTTGAACACTTTTTGGCTCTGGGTTTATTTGGCTCATTCAGTCTTTTGTGTCGGTGTGTACCGGCGTTCACTAGGAAATGCAGTTGAAGTACACACACAGAAGTACTGATACTCATGAAGCTAACATGTGAAAAGTGTGTGTCAGCAGGTAAAATCCTGTGTGAATCCTGAATCACTGTGTTTACTGTTCTCATCCAGCACAGAGGACCAGCGAAAGCTGACCTTCACTGGTTCTGACCAGTTTGATTCAGTTCTGTCTGGTTGTGTCCAGTTACTCTACCAGCTTGTAACTGGTTCTGTTTTTAGCTGCAGACAAACAAACAAACAAACAAACATTGGCCGTCTTGTGTGTGTCTGTGGTCAGGCACATTTTTCTCTCTGAAACAGTATTTCTGTGTTGTTGAACGTGTTTCTTCAGCAGATCTCTGTGAGCTCACGTCAGAGCACAAACTCTTTAATGTTTGCTCTTATTCATTATGAATGAGCTGGAATTCCTGTTCGGAGACGACTCATGAATCATTGAGAGCCGACCAATCAGAGCTAGAACCACAATGCTTTTTTTTTTTTTCTACGCGTCATCAGAGCCGGAACTGGACCAGCTTTGGTCCTTTAATCTCCAGGCAGTACACACACACACACACACACACACACACACACACACACTCACACACACACGCACACACACACACACACACGCACGTATATATGTATATATATATATATACACACACACACTATGCACTTCTCTCGCGTAAACATATATTTGAGTAAATAATAATTAACGGGTCAGCGAGTCAAAGATCAATAATCTGTAATCAGTAATAATCTTCATCACTCACTCAGTCTCCTACATACTTTCTTTTTCACTTAACAAATACAGAAAAATGATGCTGTTTTTTTATCAATGTTCAAGCTGATATCTGAAAAATGTTGAAATATTTAATGGGACAGAATGTTTCTGTCTGTAAATAAACTGATGAAGAGTTTCCTCATCATGTTGGTTAAATACTGAAAAGATCGACTGTGGTTTGGTTCATCTTTATTTATTCAGGAAGACTCATTTAATGAACATCTCTTTTCACAAGACACTTAAAATTACATCTACAGTACACACACACATACTCACACACACACACACACACACACACACACTCACACACACACACACACACACTCACACACAACACACAACTCACACACACACACACTCACACACACACACACTCACACACAACACACAACTCACACACACACACACTCACACACACACACACACACACACAACACACAACTCACACACACACACACTCACACACAACACACAACTCACACACACACAACTCACACACACACACTCACACACAACTCACACTCACACACAACACACAACTCACACACACACACACTCACACACACACACACTCACACACAACACACAACTCACACACACACACTCACACACAACACACAACTCACACACACACGCACACTCACACACAACTCACACACAACTCACACACACACACTCACACACAACACACAACTCACACACACACGCACACTCACACACAACTCACACACACACACACACACACACTCACACACACACACACACACACACACACACACACACACACACACACACACACACACACACACACACACACACACACTCATTAAAGCAGCTGCAGATATTAATCAGAACTATCAGTAAGTAGAATTTTAAATCCACCAGAGTCTCTAAACACGAGACGTCGGCTCAGTCAGCAGCTGTTGTTCGTGTGGACGTGTTTCCAGTGGACATGTTTCCAGTGGACATGTTTCCAGTGGACGTATGTCCAGTGAACATGTTTCCAGTGGACATGTTTCCTGTGGACGTGCTTCCAGTGGACATGTTTCCAGTGGACATGTTTCCAGTGGACATGTTTCCAGTGGACGTGCTTCCAGTGGACATGTTTCCTGTGGACATGGTTCCAGTGAAGATGGTTCCTGTGGACATGTTTCCAGTGGACGTATGTCCAGTGAACATGTTTCCAGTGGACATGTTTCCTGTGGACATGTTTCCAGTGGACGTGCTTCCAGTGGACATGTTTCCAGTGGACGTGTTTCCAGTGGACATGTTTCCAGTGGACGTGCTTCCAGTGGACATGTTTCCTGTGGACATGGTTCCAGTGAAGATGGTTTCAGTGGACGTGCTTCCAGTGGACATGTTTCCAGTGGATGTGTTTCCAGTGGACGTGTTTCCAGTGGACATGGTTCCAGTGGACGTGTTTCCAGTGGACGTGTTTCCAGTGGACATGGTTCCTGTGAAGATGGTTTCAGTGGACATGGTTCCAGTGGACATGGTTCCAGTGGACACATTGTGACCTTGTCCTCCTGGGTCTGACATCATCCCGATGCCGTGATTGTCTTGTGACGCTCTGCTCGTTAGCGTTCCCTCTGGAGGCGTCTGCAGTTAATTAATCACAAGCTGCTTCCTGCTTTTTGCCGACCTTTGATCCGTGATGGATGTTTCATTTCCGTCTTCGCTCGTGTGCTCGCGGCTCTGGATCTTCGCTCTCCGTGGCTCTGGGCTGGTTTAAAGCCGGTGGTTTTGGCGGTCTGCGGCCCGCTGAGCTGAGTGAAGGCGGCGGTTGGTTTCAGTGGCGTCAGGTTTGCGTGGAGCGAAGCGAGTCGCCAGCTGGTGTTTTACGAGCGGTGGCGCGGCGCTGAAACAGCCAGATTTAGTCTGAATTTAAATCTGACCTACTTTTCTCATCGTCAGAAAGCGTGAATCTGTTTTTCTTCTTCTTCTTCGTCTGGGGGGGGGCAGACAGGAAACTCTGTAAGCGGACTTTTCCTCAGACGGGGGGACACCAGCAGATTTACACCAGGATGAAGCTTTTAGAGCAAAAAGGCTTTTTATTTTTTCTTCTCTCCTAAACTGTCAGGCCTCTCCTTCCTGCTCCTCGTCTCCTTGTATTCATTCAGAAAGCTGACAGAAACTAAATCTGCCTTTTCTCTCACACTTTTTCTTCCACCTGAGCCGGAGCTCCCGCTGGCTGTGGCGGCGTTGTCGGCCGCGGCGCTGCAGCTCCAGAGTTAATGGGATTATGCAGATGGCAGCGCTCTTAAAGCGTCCATTTGAAGTGTTTAATGGAGATTATGGAAATGGTCGAGCGGCTCAGACCTTCGCTCGCTGAATGAAAAGACGACACAATGACAAGAAAGGAGCAGAGGAGCAGCTGCTGAGACGGGCCGGCCCGGGGAGGTCGGGGTGAGGGGTCGCCGGATGACTGACAGCTCGGTGCCTGGCTCTGCAGCTCTGCGGCAGGCCGGAGAGAGTCCACGGTTTCCTGTCCTGCTGCTCCTCCGACCAGCAGCCAGCTCAAAGAGTACTGCTGCAGTCACTCCTCGATCGTTCCTTTAAGCACAGTCCAGAACGTCAGCTTCGATTTGACGAGCGGGCCGTCGATGTTTCAACAGGCTGATTCTGGATCAGTCTGGAGGAGGAACGACGCCCTGCATGTATGAACACTGGATCTTTGTGGATCTTGTCGGCTATCAGACAGCTGTGTCCAGCTGTGAAAACGTCTTCCTAGCATAGAGTTAAAAAAATCAGGGATGAAAATAATGAAATGAGGCCAATTAAAACCTCATTTGTGCTAACGTCCGTTGAATGGGAGCAGCAGAGCAGCTGGATTCGACTCTGCTTCACTGGTTTTCTGTCAGTTTGCTTCACTTTGATCAGAGGATTCGAGGAAAGAGCCGCGACTTTGACTTTGTGATGGTTTCAACCATTTAGAAAGCTGATACCATGCTCATTGACTCACACACCAAACACCTGGTTTCTACTGCAGGTAGTAAGCTAGTTAGCCAGACATGCTAACGTTAGCAGCTTCTGTTAGCGCCGATAAAGACAAAGTTCCATTTTTTCCTCATGCGTTGACTCAGTTTGGACGTCAACTGGCATGTCTGGCTGGCCTCTTCTCCATAGCAACAGCAGCTGAGGCTCATGGGTGTTGTAGTATTTAGAGACAGAAAACATCTGATCGTTGTCTCTGATGACGAACGCCGACCAAAAGCAGCAAATCAGGTGAGACGACCAGATCCACGATCAGACACCAGATCAGCTCCCGATCAAGACAGCGTTCATGTTCCAAAGTCATCTGCCAACCTCTGTGATTGGCTGTCATCAGATGACATCACTTTGCAGCACAGGTTGTTTGTTCTGAGTTCTAAGTGAGTCTGAACTGGACCTCCAGGACTGATCCAGACCTCCAGGACTGATCCAGACCTCCAGGACTGATCCAGACCTCCAGGCGGTCTCACATGAACATGAAGACAAACAAAGGTCTGAAGACTGAATGTTCTGTTTTTCTTGTTATTGAATGTATGACGGCTGTGCTCGTGGTCAACATGGACGTCCCCTGTGAACACGTGCGCTGAGACGTGCGCTGAGACGTGCGCTGAGACGTGCGCTGAGACGTGCGCTGAGACGTGCGCTGAGACGTGCAGGTCTCCACAGTTAAAAGACTTCAGTTCTTCTGGAAGTTTGTTTTCGTGTTCATTCGTTTCACTTTTTCTACGTTTTGCTGCACAAACATGATCCAGTGAAACGACACGTTCTGATTGGACGGCCGAGCTGTGATTTCTCATTTATTTTGTCTCTCTGTCGTCTCACTCGTTCATAAAAAATGCAGCGTGTTAATGAAAAAGGTAAAATGTCTCAGTGGAGCTGTGAGGACAAACATGGCGGCAGAAGAAAAGAGGAGCGCCGTCAGTGTTTCACGCTCTGATTACTGCGACGACTTAACGAGGTTTACATGACGAAGGCTGAGCTGGCAGGTCCACAGCAGGTCACCACACCCGACACGCACGCACACACACACACACACACACACACACACACACACACACCCGACACGCACGCACACACACACACACACACACACACACACACACACACACACACACACACTCAGTCTGTCTGCAGGCCTTTCGAGGACCACGCTGCTGTTTCAGGACTTATTCTGTTTTTTCTTGTTTTTTGTTTTTCTTTTCGTCTTGGGGTTTCGTTGATTTCCTTCCTTTCAGCTGCTGCTGTCGCTCATTTTCAGGGAACCTTTTACTTTTACTCAATCTGATTAAACTGAGCTGTGATAATGTAAACAGCTGTAAATCTACGGAGCCCCTGAAGGGTCATGGTGTGATCTTCTTGCTTTGGGTGTCACCTGTGGTCCACCTGGTACCTGTTGGGACGTCTCAGCGTGTCGGTCCGGTCCCGTCTCGGTGATGATGTGACACTTCACATGATGCGTTTAAGTCAACGTTACCGTTTTGTCAAAGTGACGCAGCGACTCCAGCGACAGCCTGACTTTTCTAACAGATCTCACTGGCCGTACTTTTCTCAGTCTCGGTCAGTAACAGTGAATATATTCATGTAGGAATGAGGTGTTTTGTCCTGCAGTGACGCTGAGCTCCTTCCTCCTTCCTCCTTCCTCCTTCCTCCTTCCTCCTTCTCCTCCTCTCAGACTCTGAATGGAGGTGCTGGATTCACAGCGTCACATTAGTCTGTCACAGCTCAGGAGCCTGATTAAAGCTCGTTAAAGACGTTTTTAAACTGCTTTACAGTCTGACTTTTGCCTCCTTCAGTCCTCCTTCCTCCTCCGCCATCATGGAGGAGCTTCCAGTGTCTTAACTGCGCCTCAAGGAGATGAGGAGGCTTCTGGAGGAGCTCAGAGTGAGGGAGGGAGGCGCGAGGGAGGCGAGGAGACATGTTGGCATAATGAAAAGAGGAGAGAGGGGAGGAGGGGGAGGCGGAGAGGAGGAGAAACGGGGGAGGAGAGGTGTTTGGCCCCCAGTTACTGTGATCCCTGCTCTCTGATTGGCTGATGTTGTGGAAGCTCAGGGATTGGTTGCCAGTTCAGGGAGCTGTGTGATTGGCTTGTGGTCTGCAGACTGTCTCATAGCAGCCAGTAATAATTGATGTGGAGTGTGTGTGTGTGTGTGTGTGTGTGTGTGTGTGTGTGTGTGTGTCATAAATATATCATGGTGTTCAGCATTCAACATTTTTCTTTTTGTGTCTTAGTGAAAGTTTTCTTTCCTTTCCTCCTTTCCTTCCCTCCTCGTCTCCTCCTCTCTCCTTGTCTTTCTCCTTCGTCTCACGTCACATTTCTCTTTGTTGGTTTAGTTTTAGTTGATTTATTTTCACGATGAAAAAGCAAAACGTTTGAAAGGAGTATCTTATCTTATCTTATCTCAAATTAATCTGATTCTTTCAACTTGAAAAAGAACAACAAAGAAATCCCTTTGGACAAAAAAGCAAAACTCTGACTCACGGTTACTTTTGTTTTCAGCAGGAAGTGAAATTTATTAATTATATTAACTAAAAGAAAGAGGAGGAGGAAGAAGAGAAGGTCACTTTAGCCTCACTTGTGCACCTGGAACTCCTCACCTGCATGGACAGAAGAGTGGACAGAAGCGTGGACAGAAGCATAGACAGAAGCGTGGACAGAAGCATGGACAGAAGTGTGGACAGAGGAGTGGACAGAAGCGTGGACAGAAGCATAGACAGAAGTGTGGACAGAAGCATGGACAGAATCATGGACAGAATCATGGACAGAGAAGTGGACAGAAGCGTGGACAGAAGTGTGGACAGAAGCATGGACAGAAGTGTGGACAGAGGAGTGGACAGAAGCGTGGACAGAAGCATGGACAGAAGTGTGGACAGAAGCATGGACAGAATCATGGACAGAATCATGGACAGAGAAGTGGACAGAAGCATGGACAGAAGTGTGGACAGAAGCATGGACAGAATCATGGACAGAATCATGGACAGAGAAGTGGACAGAAGCGTGGACAGAAGTGTGGACAGAAGCATGGACAGAAGCATAGACAGAAGTGTGGACAGAAGCATGGACAGAAGTGTGGACAGAAGTGTGGACAGAAGCGTGGACAGAAGCATGGACAGAAGTGTGGACAGAGGAGTGGACAGAAGCGTGGACAGAAGCGTGGACAGAAGCATGGACAGAAGTGTGGACAGAGGAGTGGACAGAATCAGGGCTGCTTTGCTCCCAGCAGCCTTTGCAGCCCTGTGGGACGTGTTTACTTCCTGGACAGACATGTTCATGAGGAAAGCAGCTGTCCGCCTCCCTCCTTCCCTCCCTCCTTCCCTCCTTCCCTCCTTCCTTCCTTCCCTCACAGACTAATAACACTGTCGTCTCACAGCTACAAGGTCCCAGGTTCGATTCCCGCTGTGGCCGTGTCCTCCGCCATGTTCTCCTTGTGTTCACCTGGGGTATCCTCCATAAAATAAACCAGTAAAAACATTCAAGAAGATCACCACCTGACCAATGGTGCCTGAAGGAACCGGTCCCCGGGCGCCGGCGCAGCCCAGCGCTCCTGGTCTGCCGCGGAGGAAGGACGACCAGGATGGGTTAAAGACGGAGGACAAACTTCACCAGTGCATGGCGTGTGTGTGCATGTGGATGTTGTTGTGTGACGAATGAAAAGGGGATTGTCCCTCTGATTCTTCTCTCCTTGGAGAATGTTACCATGGCAAAAAGACGGCCTGTCTACCTGCTCAGAGCCCTGGGGCATGCTGGGAGCTGTAGTTCTGTCAGCAGTGATAACGAGAGTTACCTGTCAGTTCTCCAGGTTCCGCAGGTGAAGCGACTTATTTTTAGATTCTAAAGGAACAAAATGATTTAATATTAATGATCTGATCTGTTTGTGCTGGTGAAGACGATGTCCACTGGACCTCCGTCTCGTCTTCCGGCTCAGTCTCAGATCTGGATTTGTGGTTTGGGCCTGTTTCTGAGGTGACGTGGATCCTCGCTCCTCGCTCTGACTCCTCTTCCTCATTCAGCTGAGTGTTTTATCATTTCCATGAATACGAATGGAGCTCCTGTGATCCACATGAATACCAAACAAACAGATTCTGTCCCGCTCGACGTCTTCGTCCTCTCTCAGCTGATTACTGCAGCAGGAGGTGGACTGATGCTGCTCCTCTACCCATGATGCCCCTGGAGAGACGTTTACCGTCACAGTGGTCCTCGTGGAGGAGGAGGAGCAGCTGACAGACAGCTGCTGATAGACTCTGCTCTGGACCTGGACATTTGTCCTCTTTGAAGACAGAACTGTCTCCTGGATTTTCTCTTTATGTGTTCAGAGTTTGTTCTGACAGAGAACCGGGGGGTGTCCATCGGTTCTTCTATCGATCAGTAATCAATCGAAACTCACCAAATGGATCTGCTGAGGTTCTCTGTGTGAGTGGACGCTCATGTCCACACCTGGTCCTGGTCCTGGTCTCAGCGGTTCTGCAGCCCTGCTTCACACACGCCTCCTCCAGTACGACGTCAAACCGTCACAACGTTGTCGTGTTTAAACGTGTTCTGCTGTAAATGATCACTGTGGAGGAACCTGTATAACGTAATGACGGCAGAGCACCAGCGTTTAGACTGGTCCCCTGTAAGCCACGTCCTGCTGTAAGGTGTCATATCTGTCTCTCAGCTGGTTTGACGTGACAGGACACGTCCACTCGACTGGACACCTGCTCCCTCCATGTCCAACGAGTCCTCTGCTGTGAACTCTGCCTTCCTGAGGCTTTTCCAGAGTTTGTCTCAGAGGTTGAGTCTCATGCTGGACGTCATTCCTCCGTCCTCGTGTGTGGAAATGAGACAACATGACTGTGTTTGTCCTTCGTCGGTGTCTTCTTATTGAGTCGATGCCTTTTTGAGATATTTTTGCTGTTTGGGTTCAGATTCAGAAACTTCACGACCATCAGCTCCGACACACAGCTCCCATCATGCCTCACCTCAGGGCGGCGTGGGCGGAGTCATGTTGGCAGGTCAGAGAAAATCACTTCAGTCTTCAATGAATACATAAACAGGCCCCCCGCCTGCTCGCGCTCACTCTGTCCTCCCATGATGCCTTGCAGTGCCCTATTCACTGTGTTTAAATGGGGACGGCGCCTGCGGAGCCCATTTTGCCTCCAAAACCGACCCCAGACAGTGTCCCTCCGCCCCCCACTGCATGCTGGGAATGCACCTTCATCTTGTCATTCATCAGCCGTCCTCACCCCCTTCACAAGGGGACACCTTCATCCTCCTCTTCCTCCTTGTTCTCCTCATCCTCACTACAGATTTGGAGAGTCACAGGTCGTCCTGCGTTTGTCTTTTTAGCAGTGATGTGTCAAACTGTCCCTCTGCCAATCAAAACCCTCGACTCTCAGCGCCGCCTCAGCATTTGTTGGGACTAATTTCACAGAAAGAAAAGAAGAAGAAAACACTGAAAGTACTTCACAGTGTGAGTAACACCGTCAGCAAGCTCTGCACGAGGACAATGTCTCTGCAGGCTTTACGGGAAGAGACAAAGAACTGCTGTTAGCATGGACGCACTGATGATGTCATTCTGTGAACACGATGATGACGTGATGAAGATTACAGTGACTCACATTAATGCAGTATTGGTCCTAGTCTGACTGGAGGTACCAGCAGCTGTTAGCTCGGTTAGCTCAGTTAGCCCCGTTAGCTCAGTTAGCTCAGTTAGCTCGGTTAGCCCCGTTAGCTCAGTTAGCTCGGTTAGCTCGGTTAGCTCGGAGCACCGGGGTGTTCTTGGTTCGGACACTCACAGCTTCTGCGTCTCCTCCTGAACATGAAGTTGTTTTGTTGTCCAGGTCTGAAGAAACTGTGAAACCATTTCACGTTGACCAAGTGACAATAAAGGTCAGACACGCCCACTTTGTAGAAATCTGTCCAATCAGGTGGCTTTG
>NC_092059.1:538958-553958 GCF_039877785.1 Chaetodon trifascialis | reverse complement strand
ATTTCTGTGATCCTCTGAACTTCAGACTTGATTCCGTTGTTGGACATGTCATCAAATACACAGCAGCAGTGCCGGAATGTCCAATTTTTCTTTGTGTGCCTGAAGGCATCAGTGGATCTTTGACAGCTTCAGGTTCAGGTCTCCAAAATCCGCCAAAACCCCCCCAGCACACAGAGAGACACACAGAGACACAGAGAGAGACACAGAGACACACAGAGACACAGAGAGACAGAAAGACACACAGAGACACAGAAAGACACACAGAGAGACACACAGAGACACAGAGAGACACACAGAGAGACACAGAGACACACAGAGAGACAGAGAGACAGAAAGACGCACAGAGACACAGAAAGACACAGAGAGAGACACAGAAAGACACACAGAGAGACACAGAAAGACACGCAGAGAGACACACAGAGACACAGAGAGAGACACACAGAGACACAGAGAGACAGAAAGACACACAGAGACACAGAAAGACACAGAGAGACACAGAAAGACAGAGAGACACACAGAGACACAGAAAGACACACAGAGAGACACACAGAGACACAGAGAGAGACACAAAGACACACAGAGACACAGAGAGACACACAGAGAGACACAGAGAGACAGAAAAACACACAGAGACACAGAAAGACACAGAGAGACACAGAAAGACAGAGAGACACACAGAGACACAGAGAGACACAGAAAGACACGCAGAGAGACACACAGAGACACAGAAAGACACACAGAGAGACACACAGAGATGCAGAAAGACAGAGAGACACAGAAAGACACACAGAGACACAGAGAGAGACACAAAAAGACACACAGAGAGACACAGAAAGACACGCAGAGAGACACACAGAGACACAGAAAGACACACAGAGACACACAGAGATGCAGAAAGACACACAGAGACACAGAGAGACACAAAGACACAGAAAGACACAGTAGAGTCGTCTGAGTCCAGTTTATCAGCAGATGATGATGATGATGATGATGATGATGATGATGAAGAGCATGTCCATTTAATCCCAAACTGCTGGATATGGAAAGTGTCCTCAGAGGACGTCCGTCCTCCATAAAAATGAAGAGAATCGTTCTCGAGTCACAGCAGCTTCATTGATTGAAGTGATGACTGATTGGAAATGAAATGAGAAATCTGTGAGTGATGAAGAGCAGCAGGACGTGAAAGACGTCACTTCAGTCTGTGAGACAGTTTGACATTTCAAAGACAAAATGTTTTCGAGGTTTGTCAAGAAATATTTTCCCACAGCAGCTCCTGAAAAGCTCTTAAATAAGATAAAAAAGCTTAGATAAGATAAGATAAAAAGATTGGCACACGGAGTAAAAAAGTCCAGAAGTGTGTATTTATACTGCGTATGTTTACTTCTGTTAGCTTCCCACAGACGTTGGCCGTCATGGCTGCTCACTAGCTAACACGTTAGGGATGAGCCAAAGATGGGGAGGTGGAAGATGGAGGAAGGTTCGTTTGGAGGCGGTTGGTGCCGGCAGGAAGCGAAGCGAGGTGTAATTTAGACTGAAAGACTCTGATGTGAGGACTCGTGCCGAGTCCCACACGAAATCTGGACAGCACCAGCGGTGACAACACTGCGGCTACGCTACGCTGACACCTGCATCGTTTGCATGTAGCACCTGAAACTTCCTGTGATGCCTTCGCTGCCGGCATTGAGCAACAGAATAAGAAGTCTGAGGCGACAGATGATGAGTTAAACTGAGATAAACAGGATGCCGTAAAGCTACAGGTCAGCCTTCAAAAACCAGGACAGAACTCTGAGTTCTGCGACTTCACGGAAACAAGCTCATCAAAGTGTCGAGGAACGTCGATGTGGAACGTCTGAAGGATCGGTGACGTCTGTTCCTGCATTGACCTCTCGAACGGTCTCGAGGTCAGTCTGGGGTCAGATGTCCTCTCATTTCCTGCTTTTCCCTGCGCTCAGACTCACAGGTTCAGCAGCTCATTTGGTGCAGCGGGGACAAAACGCTGCAGCTGATAGGCCGGTTGGACGAAGACGGTGGCTTCTGTCCAACCAGGACGCAGAGCTGAGCGCCGCCGCCTCAGCCTTCAGCCTCCTGGAAGGATTCCTGTTAAATATTAATGAGCAGTCAGATTAGCAGAACTCCCAGCAGCCACCGGGGCCGTGTAATCCGGGCCGTGTCGGGGCGCTGATAAGACCGAGCGGGGGTCCGCCGTGGCCCCGTCAACGGCCGAGGAGACGGCCGTCCCCCTCCCTCACTGAAGGGTTCAGCACCATTGATTGGCTCGACGTGTGCAGAATATGTGAACTGAGAGGACGAGTCCACGCCCTCTCAGGTCGTCTTCACAAACAGACCCTCAGAGGACTGAGAGGACAGACAGAGGACAGAGACCCTCTGAGCTACAGTTTGGTAGAATGAAGAAACCATCAGTCTTTGAAGGTCTGAACAGAAGCAGCATTGATGTTCTGACGTGACGCTTCCTCAGACCTCAGAACGGAAAGCGAAGACTGGTCCAGGGTCGCTGCTGGAACTGGACCACAGAATATCATGAAGACACTCTAATCCCAGTTTAAACCAGTTCAGTCTGAGCACTGAGGAGGCAGTCACTTCTCTGAACTGCAAAACTGATTCAAAATCAAAACAGAAAAAAGCGGTGTTTTCCCATCATGCAACACTGTGGGGACGTGGACTAAATGGAGGTTTTAATCCTTTCAGCATCAGATTTAGTATTTTTGAGCGGAGCTGAACAGACGAGGCTCAGGTCAGAGTGAGAGTTCGTCCTGCTTGAGGATCTTTGGACAAACTTCTGCGTCCATCAGGGAATTCTGGGAATGATGGCAGCTATTGTTGACTGGAGTGTGTGATTGGTGGAGCGTATCGACCGCTGACAGCCGGGACGGGGGGCGGGGGGGTCGACCAAGTAGAACTAATCCACCCCCCCACCACCACCAGACCCTGCAGACCCCCCCTCTGACCCCCCGACAGCTCTGGAGACCAGCGGGGTCACAAAGAACTGAAAGCAGTTTGAGCTCCGAGCCGAGCGTTCGAGTCTCATTTAAGGAAACTTTGATCTTTTCTTGATGTTTGATCTCAGCAGAATTATTGATTTGATTATTGAGGTTATTTTCTGGTTTTAAGCGTCTTCGTCTTCTTTAGTTTTTACTTCGCTGCCGTTTTGTTAAAAACAGAAATTCATTTGGGTTAAGAAATAAAAATCTGTTCATTTTAACGCTGATTTTTCTGCTTTCTGATTGGTCGTTTTCTGAAAATGTTTTAAATCTCGTCTGTCCTTGTTTTTAATCTCCTTTTCTTAATTTGAATCTTTTGCTCAAACATTTTCCTTTTCAGAAACATTTAATGTTAAAAATATGTTGGCAGCAGCAAAAAGAGAGAAAATATAAAATAAATATAGAATATAAAAAAATAGAACTAAAAATAGCGAGTCGTTAATACGGAAATATGTCAATATTAACACAGAATATGTCACATATTTTAATAAAATCTATTTTGTTATTTTACTCAAATCATTTTCCCGGTGTTAATAATAATCAATAATGTCGTTACAGTCGAACTGAACATATGAATTCAGTATTGAGACTAAAACTGAAATCTTTTTAAAATGTTGTGATATTTTTAACATTTTAAATACAGAGAAGGTGAAATTTTTAATAGTGAATCAAGAAATAAGTATTTTAAATGTGTGTGTGTGTGTGTGTGTGTGTGTGTGTGTGTGTGTGTGTGTGTGTGTGTGTGTCACTTCGGTGGGTTTAGGATTATTAATCTCGCCACAGCACAAAATACTTGAAATTTACTGAAATTTTTAAATAAAATTGATCAGCAAACATTTTTTTTCTTTTTCTGTTTTTTTAATAATTTTAACTTTTTTTTCTAAATATCTTAAATTTGTTTATTCTGCTTTTATTCTTTATTGAAGAGGAAAACTTCAATCCTGCTGAAATATTAATTATTAAAGGTTCCTGAATTTTCTCTAAAACGTGAAAACGTCTAAAAGCTGCTGTTTGCTTCAGAATTGATCTTATTTTCCCGATCGATTGATCTTTTTGTTTGATGTTCAAACGTTCGGTTCTTTGTTCAAATTAAATTAAAGAATTCTCTGAAAAAGATTCAATTTTCAACGAGGTGCAAAAATAATTTCTGTCCGCCAAATCGTCTCAGACTCCACCGATGACACGAGAAACTCTGAGCGTCCTTTCTGAGGACGGCGGCGTCTTAACCGACACCTTCGGCCTCTTTTTCTTGTTTGTTTCACAGGTGAAGCTTGAATGTGTAAAATAACCTGAACGCTTGATTGATTGATTGATTGATTGATTGAAGTGATCAGCTGTGAATCGTCCTGCTGAGCTCAATGATCACTTTATGTTTCAGCTCTTTGGATTCAGACTGAAGTTTGTCTCAATCCTTAAAGTGTCCAAACGTAAAGTGGTGAGGAGGGGACATGTCCAAACATGGGACATCACCCTGCACATGCTCAGTCTGTCTCTGCCTGTCTCTGTCTTGGTCTGTCTCTGTCTGTCTCAGTCTGTCTGTCTCGGTCTGTCTGTCTCTGTCCCGGTCTGTTTGTCTCTGTCTGACTCAGTCTGTCTTTGTCTGTCTCTAACTTGATCTGTCTCAGTCTGTCTGTCTCTGTCTCAGTCTGTCTCTAACTCGATCTGTCTCATTCTCTCTGTCTCGGTCTGTCTCGGTCTGTCTCTGTCTGTCTCAGTCTGTCTCTGTCTGACTCTGTCTGACTCAGTCTGTCTGTCTCTGTCTCGGTCAGTCTCTGTCTGTCTCAGTCTGTCTCTGTCTGACTCGGTCTGTCTGTCTCTGTCTCGGTCTGTCTCTGTCTGTCGCAGTCTGTCTCTGTCTGACTCTGTCTGACTCGGTCTGTCTGTCTCTGTCTCGGTCTGTCTCTGTCTGTCTCTGAGCGGTGAGGTTTTACATTTCACAGAGTGCAACAAATCAAACTCTGTTGACCTCTGACCTTTCACACCCCGTCAGCTTCACTTTTATTTAAAACTTTATTTATAACCAGGACAGACAGACTGACGTGTTTGGTGTCCAGCTGTCCTCTGATCGTTAATGCCTTTCTGAAGAAATAAAAGACAAACGTCTGGAAAACATGTCCAACATGCTGCGGACGAGGAACGGAGCTCAAAGATGCAGTACTGCAAAGTAACAAAGTACTTTTACTCAAGCTCTGTACGTACTGTGTGGTCAGTTTAAGTCTTATCTTATCTTATCTTATCTTATCTTATCTTATCTTATCTTATCTTATCTTATCTCACAGCTCTGATGCTCATTAACAGGCTGCTGGACGAGTGGACGTGTCCTCACTTTGTGTCTCTGATCAGCGTCACAAACATTTTTTCATTCAGAACAAACAAAACAAATTTTTCACGGTACAACGTGTGCAAAAAACAGGACCAGGACCAGGACCAGGACCAGGACCAGGACAGGAGACATGTTCACTCAGGAGCTGTTCGGTCTGTTCAGGCCTCACGGGTTCTGGATCAGATCAGGTCCAGACCTCGTCTGTGATTGGCTGAAGGTCTTTTCTGAACCGTCTTTGACCTCCGCAGTCGTTTATTTCAGCTGCAGCTGGTTCAGGCCTGTCTAAGTGTCCTGTGGGGACACGTGTCAAAGAGCCTCCCTTCAGGGACACGAGGCTGACGTCCCCGTCCTCAGGTTTCACCTCATGATGGACATCATCTGAGAGACAAAGTCCATCGAGCCCGATACGTTTTCCTTTTTTAACCACAAATTTATGTTTGTAAGAGACAATTATCAATTCATTTATTGATTATTATCAGTTCATTTATTGATTTTTATCAATTCATTTATTGATTTTTATCAATTCATTTATTAAATATTATCAATTCATTTATTGATTTTTATCAGTTCATTTATTGATTATTATCAGTTCATTCATTGATTATTATCAACTCATTTATCTTTTTTTTTTCTGCATCGTGTCTTCAGTCTGTGAAACGAGAAACACGCCGGCAGGTTTTTTTTCCACTTTATTTCAGTTTAAGGTGCAAAACACAGATGGACTGTGTGTGTGTGTGTGTGTGTGTGTGTGTGTGTGTGTGTGTGTGTGTGTGTGTGTGCGTGTGTGTGTGTGTGTGTGTTCTCCCGCAGCACTTATTATCAGTCTCACTTTGCCTGCTGCCATCTGCCCTGCTGAGTGTGTGTAGTTAACTCATCAGTTGCCAGCCACTAACACACGCACACGCACACACACACACACACACACACACACACACACACACACACACGCACACACACACGCACACACACACACACACACACACACACACACCATCTACAGCTCATATTACAGGCAGTCCTGACAGATGTTGGTACCTTGAACTACATACAAACACACACACAGACACAGACACGCAGAGTACTCCATCATGACTACTTTTACTTTTCATACTTTGTTTCAACGGAAAAATCTTCTGTCTTCTAAAGCGGTCATCACTATACACCTTGTACTGTTCATTCATTCTCCCATACATCAAACAATAAAAACTGTAAATAAAAGCACCTGCAGAGAACCATCAAACCCACTCTTCATCAAACTGAAGGCACTAAAATTCAAGGATTTGCTCGACCTCAAAACAATTGAGGTCATATACAAAGCAAATCAGAATGAGTTACCACAGGGCATCCAAAAGTTGTCTCAAATAAGAGAGAACAAACGTAATCTCAGGGGAATATGCATTTTTAAAAACAACCTGTACGTACCAACACAAAAACGCTCTGTGTATCAGTCAAAGGAGTTCATCTGTGGAACAGCTGCAGCCAAGACATGAAAACCTGCAGACCAATAAGTTAATAATAAGTTAATAAATAAGTTCAAACAAATTGTTATAAACCACATTCTGAATGGATACGAGAGAGAAACGGAAACATGAATTTATAACAATGGGCCTTTTTCCTGATGCATTTTCTTTTCTTCTGTGCTGTTCTACACATGCTCTGACTGATTAAATGATAGAAACACAACAATAAAGGTGCAGGACTAGATCCGTTTTACTGACTTCATCCTGCACCCTTTCAAACAAGGCATGATTATCTGTTACTACAGAGCCGTCTCTTTGATTGTTTTGGGCTTATTTTGCCAAAGCACATTGTATATTTTATTTATGTTGTTTTTCTTTTACCTGTTCAAATAAACAAATAAATAAAAAAAATGAATTCATGATCAGTGTTATGTCACAGTACTTTGATCGGAGTACTTTCTGCTCCACTGAAACGTTCACAAACACATAAAAAACACGTTTGAATATTCAACAAACAACACATCGATGAGAACAAAACACAGAAAAGTTTAACTTTGAACAAAACTGAAAGTTTCCAGAATGAGACTGAAGTTCAACCAATCACATCCCAGAAAACAACCGATGACCTTTGACCTGACAGTGTGTGTAAGTGAGTGTGTGTGTGTGTGTGTGTTTGTGTGTCTGATGATTTAAGCTGTTGTTTCCTAACGAGGTCTTCAGCTGCACACGTTGGTTGATTTGTTTAATGAGGAGAAAACAAGCGACTAATTATCCTGACAAGTCTGTGTGTGTGTGTGTGTGTGTGTGTGTGTGTGTGTGTGTGTGTGTGTGTGTGTGTGTGTGTCTTGGGACAGGATGTGTCAGTGTGTCTGTTTCTCTTTATGAGTCTCTGGAGATTTGCTGTGTTTCAGCCTCTCATGGGCTGTTTGAGCTGCAGGTGAGTTCTACCTGCTGCAGGTGAGTTCTACCTGCTGCAGGTGTCTCGTGGACGTCTTTTCCATCTGTTTGGTCTTTGCTGAATCTGGACTGATTGGTTCTTGTGTTGATTTTAGTCGTGTTTCTAATGAACACACACATCACCTGTGACCGTGTGCACACCTGCTCACATTAAATACGTCTTTACCTTTACATCACACTTGTGTTTTCACTCTGCGGTTCGTTGGCGTTCTGCCGCGCTGACATGAACGAAGTCGCTCTTAACGCGACAAACATCAGGAAGTGTTGAATTTTGTTGACGCAGTGAAGAAGAAATGACGTTATGGAGGTTTTAAAGGGAAAGAACCAAAATGCGTCTGTGAAAACATGGCGTGAGCGTGCTGCGTTCACTGCTGCAGTGGAAACGGACGTTTATACCTGCATTAATACTGGACTCTGATTGGCTGCGGGGTGTCCGTTAATTCCTGATAATGGACACCTACGTAGTTCTTGTGGAACTGTCTGCTCACCCAAAGCTAACTGCATTTCCATTGCATAAGAGCCTTATGATTGATAATGAATGATATGGTTCCAGGTATTGGTCGGATCCTCAGGTGTCACCATGGAGGTTTGGTTGTAAAAAAATATAAATGAAAGGTGTTATTTTTTTCTGTGGTAGGAGCGGTTAACAGCTGACAAGGTGTTCAGAATCAGGAGTTAGTGGACGCCTCGTCAGCCGTCGTCCCGTATGTATCAGAAGCCCTTGTTGCTGCTGGCCCCGGCCTTTATTTGAGACCTGACATCAGTGTGACGCTGATCAGCTTTTGTTTCAGTGTCTTTTGTTTTGATGTGTCAGATGTTAGTTTGATGCTCCAGGAAGACCAAGAATCCTTCACTGGACCGGTTTGATACCTCTGAGAAAAACCAGTTTATACTGGTTTAAGAAACCAGTTTTATTCTGAAAGATATTTGACATGAATTCAGCCTCAGTCAGACGAGATGATCTGCATGTCCTGCAGTGGACATGTCAAACCGTCCTCCAGAGTGGACACATGAAACAACTCACCTGTTCACCTGCATCTGTTTATCTGCGGCTGTTTACCTGTGTCTGTTTACCTGTGGCTGTTTACCTGTGTGTGTTTACCTGCAACTGTTTACCTTTGTCTGTTTACCTGTGTCTGTTTACCTGTGTGTGTTTACCTGTGTGTGTTTACCTGCGACTGTTTACCTTTGTCTGTTTACCTGTGTCTGTTTACCTGTGTGTGTTTACCTGTGTCTGTTTACCTGCGACTGTTTACCTTTGTCTGTTTACCTTTGTTTACCTGTGTCTGTTTACCTGTGGCTGTTTACCTGTGTGTGTTTACCTGTGTGTGTTTACCTGTGTCTGTTTACCTGCGACTGTTTACCTTTGTCTGTTTACCTTTGTTTACCTGTGTGCATTTACCTGCGGCTGTTTACCTTTGTCTGTTTACCTGCGACTGTTTACCTTTGTCTGTTTACCTTTGTTTACCTGTGTGTGTTTACCTGTGTGTGTTTACCTGTGTGTGTTTACCTGTGGCTGTTTACCTGTGTGTGTTTACCTGTGTGTGTTTACCTGCGGCTGTTTACCTGTGTCTGTTCACCTGCATCTGTTCACCTGTGTCTGTTCACCTGTGTCTGTTCACCTGCATCTGTTCACCTGTGTCTGTTCACCTGTGTGTTGAGCTTCTTCGATCATGAAACTTCTGATGAGACTTTTCCAAAATTATTATTTGAAAAAAAGAATAAAAAGAATCTGCAGCCGTGTGTGTGCGTGCGCATGCGTGTGTGCGTGTGTGTGTGTGTGCGTGTGTGTGTGTGTGTGTGTGTGTGTGCGTGTGTGCGTGTGTGCGTGTGTGTGTGTGTGTGTGTGTGTGTGTGTGTCAGCGCTCTCAGCAGCTCTGACCAACACAGATGGACTGTGACAGGTGGAGAGGTGCATCATGGGAGAGGGAGGCCATGCTCCAAAAATCAGTCCTGACAGAGTTCAACACACACACACACACACACACACACACACACACACACACACACACACACACACTCCCTTTTCTCTCTTTGATTGACAGCTCTGGTAGCTCCACTCTTGGTCGCCCTGGCGACCGCGTCCTGCTCCACTAGTTCGTCTCAATTGGCCGGACCTGCCTGTCAATCAAACACACAGGCCATGTCCCCGCCCCCATGGGACCTGCAGCCAACCCCATCACTGCTCCTCACTCCTCCTCTCCTTCTTTTCCTCCTTCCTTCCTCAGTTTAACGTTCTGCTGTCATCTTCCTCCTCTTCATCAGTTCACTCTGCACGTCACTGTTCATCGTTCCCACGGCGACGACCACGAGGAGCTGATCAGCGCTGATGTGGACGAATGAACACAAACAAACACAGCGAGAGGGAGGGGAAGAAAAGGAGGAGGAGAGGAAAGACAAAAAGGAAAGGAGGAGGAGAGGAAAGGAAAGGAGGAGGAGAGGAGAGGAAAGATAAAAAGGAAAGGAGGAGGAGAGAAGACGAAAGAAAGAAATGAGGGAAAGAGTGAGTGAGGAAGTGAGGAGAAAAGTGAGGAAAAAGTTCACACATGATAAAAACTCTGCAGCAGTGTTCAGTTTCTCTCCGATGAAGGTCACCGACATCACTGTTTGTTTCCTCCCCCGGTGACTCCCCCCCAGCCCCCCGGCCCTCCTCCACCTGACGAGCTTTGAAGCGCTAACGAGACGCTGCATCGCTCGGCTTGTTTACACTGAGAGCCTGACCGCCATGCTGCCGCGGGGCTGCCTTCAAAGCTGGGGGGGAGGGGGGGGGGGGGGGGGGGGGGGGGGGAACAGAGAGAGTCTGTGGCTGCTAACTAAACTCAGGTTTTATAGTTTCGGAGGAAACTCTCGGCTTCCCTCGCTGACATCCACCAGCTTTATTTCATCCTCAGGCGCTCGTTAAGGCTCGTTAACGCTCAGAAGTTGCCGTGGTGATTCAGGAGGCGGGTCACGTCAGAAGGTCAGAATATCATTGGCTGATTTCAGAACAGCTGCAGTCAGAAAAAAACAGGTTAATACAGAGTTTACCTGAACGAACCTGAACGCACCTCGTCAAAGTTCACAGACACTAAATCTACAACAGGAAGTGTGAAACCTCCAGACCACAGAGAGTCTGTTGAAGATGATGATGAAGATGATGATGATGATACTGCTTCTGTGACTCTGGAAGGAGCTTCAGCTTTCAGCAGACGTCACAGAGCGACTCGCCGCTTTAGTTCGGTCGCTGACCGTCTATGGACGCCACTGAGGTAGATGAGGGGAGGACGAAGGCCTCCTTCACGTCATATTACACAGATTACAGCGGCCAATCAGCTTAATGCTCAGCATCAGCTGGAGTAGCAGAAGTGGAGCGACGGTCACAGAGCGAGAGTCAAGAGACGTTTCAGAGACACGACGGGTCCCATCACTTGACAGCTGAAGCTGATAAACAGGTCAAACTGTTGCTTTGATGGACAGTCCAGTGTCCTCAGGACTTACGTTCCTATTGGCCGACACACGTCCAGCAGCAGCGTGTCACCGCAGGAGGAAGCGGCGCCATGTTTCCCAAGCTGCCACTGTCATGTGATGGACAGATTGTTGACATCATCAGATGTTTGTGTGAGCTGTCAATAAGACAGAGGCGCCGTCCTCGAAAGTCCCGCTTGGACTCTTTCATGAAGACAGACTTTGACTGTCGGCCATGTTTGTTTGGCTTTTAGCTGCTGCCACAGTCCAAAGTGACAGATGCGAGGTGACGGAGGAGAGAGGTGACGGAGGAGAGAGGTGACGGAGGGGAGAGGTGACGGAAGGGAGAGGTGACGGAGGTGATGGAGGTGACGGAGGGGAGAGGTGACGGAGGAGAGAGGTGATGGAGGAGAGAGGTGACGGAGGAGACAGAGGTGATGGAGGAGAGAGGTGACAGAGGAGACAGAGGTGATGGAGGAGAGAGGTGATGGAGGGGAGAGGTGATGACGAGAGGTGACGGAGGAGAGAGGTGACAGAGGTGACGGAGGAGAGAGGTGACGGAGAAGAGAGGTGACGGAGGAGAGAGGTGATGGAGGAGAGAGGTGACGGAGGTGATGGAGGAGAGAGGTGACGGAGGAGAGAGGTGATGGAGGTGACGGAGGAGAGAGGTGATGGAGGAGAGAGGTGACGGAGGTGATGGAGGATAGAGGTGACGGAGGAGAGAGGTGACAGAGGTGACGGAGGAGAGAGGTGATGGAGGAGAGAGGTGACGGAGGAGAGAGGTGACGGAGGTGATGGAGGTGATGGAGGAGAGAGGTGACGGAGGTGATGGAGGAGAGAGGTGACGGAGGTGACAGAGGTGACGGAGGAGAGAGGTGATGGAGGAGAGAGGTGATGGAGGAGAGAGGTGATGGAGGAGAGAGGTGAGAGAGGTGATGGAGGTGACGGAGGAGAGAGGTGATGGAGGAGAGAGGTGACGGAGGAGAGAGGTGAGAGAGGTGATGGAGGTGACGGAGGAGAGAGGTGATGGAGGAGAGAGGTGAGAGAGGTGACGGAGAAGAGAGGTGACGGAGGAGAGAGGTGATGGAGGAGAGAGATGATGGAGGTGATGGAGGAGAGAGGTGAGAGAGGTGACGGAGAAGAGAGGTGATGGAGGAGAGAGGTGATGGAGGAGAGAGGTGACGGAGGAGAGAGGTGATGGAGGTGACGGAGAAGAGAGGTGATGGAGGAGAGAGGTGACTGCTGGGACAGCTTTCTACTTTCCAGGACATTTTCTTCTCTCTCTCTTTCTTTCTTTCTTTCTTTCTTCTTCTCTCTTTCTTTCTTTCTTTCTCTCTTTCTTTCTCTCTTTCTTTCTTTCTTTCTTTCTCTTTCTTTCTCTCTTTCTTTCTTTCTCTCTTTCTTTTCTTCTTTCTTTCTCTCTTTCTTCTTTCTTTCTTCTTTCTCTCTTTCTCTTTCTTTCTTTCTTTCTTTCTTTCTTTCTTTCTCTCTTTCTTTCTCTCTTTCTTTCTTTCTCTCTCTCTTTCTTTCTTTCTTTCTTTCTTTCTCTCTTCTTCTTTCTTTCTTTCTTTCTTTCTTTCTTTCTTTCTTTCTTTCTCTTTCTTTCTTTCTCTCTTTCTTTCTCTCTTTCTTTCTTTCTTTCTTTCTTTCTTTCTCTCTTTCTCTCTTTCTTTCTTTCTCTCTTTCTTTCTCTCTTTCTTTCTTTCTTTCTTTCTTTCTCTCTTTCTTTCTTTCTTTCTTTCTTCAGGGAAGGCAATTGAGAGCCAGCTCTCATTTCCAGGGACGCCCTGATTACAGCACAATACATTTCCATACACTCCACAGAAGCACATAATGAGATCAACAAGCACATGTACATTCAGAAATCATGAAATCAACAAGAATGCATTTAAAGTGATTAAAAGGAATCAGTGTATCTAATCGAAGCTGAGACAGCAGATTATTCCATTTAAAAGGAGCGAAATAACTAAAAGCAAATTTCCCTACCTCCGTTTTAACAGCTGGGATATTAAGAGCCAGTGGGCTTTGTGCACGAGTGGGTAGCTCAGAGATCTGAAGCTCAATAGGCTCGATAGGTAGAGAGGATTTTTGTTAGTAGTGCCTTATAAATAAACAATATACAGTGTTGCTCCCTTCTCTGAGCCAGGGATGATAGAGATGGCAGTGATGGGTCGTGAACCCATCGCCAGTAATAAATCTGAGAGCAGAATGATAAATTGTATGGAGTGGTTTAAGAACAGAGGGAGAAGCATGCATGTAAATAATGTCACCATGGTCTAAAACCGATAGAAATGTAGCACGGACTGTCGGTCTCCTCGAGTGCCGAGGAAGACAGGATTTATTTCTATAAAAGAATGCCAACAAAGGCGTCAGCTTCTTTAAAGGTTCTGCAGCATGAAAATTAAGGACAATTCATCATCCATCCAAATACCCCAAGTACTTATAACAAGAACCCCTTTCCAACAGAGTCCCATCTGCTGTGGCAAGGGTAAACTTATGTAAGTACATGCTTTGTAAAAATCATGTACTTTGACTTTCCTGGATTTAAAACCAATTTAAGATGAGATAGACTTCTTTGAATAATGCAGAAATCACCTTGAAGATTATTTAGAGCTTGTTCAGCAGATGAAGCAAAGGAATATATGATTGAATCATCAGCATAAAGATGAATTAAGCTATTTGTGATACCACAATTAAAATCATTGATATAAATAGAAAAAAGCAGAGGTCCTAAAACCCAACCCTGCGGTACCCCTTTGTATATGTTTAAAAATTCTGATATGAAACCATCACCAATCACAGCTTGGGATCGACCAGATAGTTAATGCTCAACCCATTTACAGGAGCTGTAATCAAAACCAATATCATGCAAACGCTCAAGAAGGATGGAATGATCAACCGAATCAAAAGCTTTAGAGAGGTCGATAAAAAGGGCAACACAATCAGGTTTGTTGTCTGAAGCATGCGCAATATCATTCACAACCTTAGCAGTGGCAGTCACAGGTCTAACACCAGACTGATAAATATTTAAAACTGCAAATTCAGATAAAAAAGATCTAATTTGGTTGCTTATCAAGCGTTCTAAAATGTTCGCCAAGCAGGATAATTTTGAGATTGGACGGTAATTATTAAGATCATTTGCGGGGCCACCTTTGTGCAGAGGAGTTACAAATGCTGTTTTCCATATATCAGGAATACAGCCAGTTAAAAGAGTCAGATTAAAAACATGCAAAAGGACGTCAACATAAAGGGTGCAGCTGGTATCAGAAGCTCCAGTGGGATCAAGATTGTAAAGAGCACTGAGAACTTGGGCTCTAGTAAAGGGCCTCAAAGAAAAGCAATGAGGACTAGTGTTTGCAAGAGTAGGGTTGAAGTTACTGACCGGATTAGAGGTGTGAAAAATATCACCTGCAGCACTAAAATGTCTGTTAAAAGATCACATTGTTCATTTTTATCAGAGATGGAGATGAATCCCTGTGAAATCTGCTCTGATTTGAAGAACCAGTTTTCCTGGACATGTGAGGACATGGAGGACATGTGAGGACATGGAGGACATGTGAGGACATGTGAGAACATGTGGGGACATGTGAAGACATGGAGGACATGTGAGGACATGTGGGGACATGTGAGGACATGGAGGACATGTGAGGACATGTGGGGACATGTGAGGACATGGAGGACATGTCAAACAGCTTCCATCTGTGCGCAGAAAAACAGAAAAGTCGCTTCACTTTGTTCAGGACTGATTTCATTTCTGTGAGCTTCACCAACTCTTCATCACATGGCCTCCTCATCATCGTGTCAGATGACTGACAGG
>NC_092059.1:511458-526458 GCF_039877785.1 Chaetodon trifascialis | reverse complement strand
AGAACGAGACGAACTGACATTTCATTTCCTCGTCAGTACAAAAAGAGAGTTCAAGGTTTTATTTTCAATTTGTGCCATTTTCTGTTTCAAAAAAAGAGAAAGAAAATTCATATGAAAAGAATTCATCAGCAGAGATACGAAGGAGTCAGTCAGATTGTTGTTGTTGTTGTTGTTGTTGTTGTTACTGTTGTTGTGGTTTTCCTCCTTTATGTTCCTGCTTGCATCACAATGCATTCTGGTCCTCGTAGTCCTCTGCGTTCTGGTTCTGTTGGCAGATGAAAGGCTCCCTGGGTTTTCCGGTTCATCATCCTTTTCTTCGTTGATCTTCGTGTGGATGGAATCTGTGTTTCGTGGCGTAAGAAACGTTAAAGAAGCTGAAGGAAGAAAAAACTACAGCAAAAAGTTCAGATGTCGGTTTTGTGAGTGGGAGTGAGACCTCCCTGCTGTCTCTGGTTTACAGTCTCTGAAGCTCAATCATCCTGAGAGGAAAATGTTTTTCTATCCAAATGTCTGCGTTTCTCTGAAAGATGACCAGTCTGTTTTCTATATTTTCTTATTGGATGCTTATAAAGTCCTTCTAAAGAATGCATTTATCTGTTTGGCTAAGAGCTAACAAGGGGTCAGAGGTCATTGGGCCTCTTCAGGACATTTTTTTCTGCACTGCATGAGCAGGAAAAATAAAACTTAGAAATACATTTATTGAATTTCAGAGAGAAAATGTAAAGACGTGTATGAATCTGTGTTTGGTAACTTCACCAATAAAAAAATGTTCCACCAAAAATGATTTTTCTACTTTTGTCTCATCTACTGACACACACACACACACACACACACACACACACACACACACACACACACACACACACACACACACACACACACACACACAGTGTTTCAGCCTGACTTTGTGTCATGAAACACACTTACATGATCTGATTGGTCATTTCTTCCTGTCAGCTCGACATGTTCTCACTGTACGATGTTTCATCAGAGCTGTGAGTCAAACACAGAAGAAGACGCTGGCAGCTCTCACCACTTTCACATATTGTCATGATTATCTCATTATGAGGTCAGCTGGTGTTTTCTGTTTGCTGGAGAGCTGCCACACTTTTTGGTTGGAGGCCAGTTGTGTTTGGCAAACAGCCCAGAAAGCAGGTCCCATCAGCCAATCAGAGAGCTCAGAAAGCAGGTCCCATCAGCCAATCAGAGAGCTCAGAAAGCAGGTCCCATCAGCCAATCAGAGAGCTCAGAAAGCAGGTCCCATCAGCCAATCAGAGAGCTCAGACAGCAGGTCCCATCAGCCAATCAGAGAGTTCAGAAAGCAGGTCCCATCAGCCAATCAGACAGCCCAGACAGCAGGTCCTGTCAGCCAATCAGATCTTCTTGGTACACTTTATGCATGTTGTATTAATACAGGAGGAGCTTTTGTAGAGTTTAGAGCCAGAACCAATCAGCTGGCTTCAAATCTCAACTTACCGTTCTGAAGTATAATTTTGAGGTACTCTATACTTAGAGGTCACTACCTTTCAGTACTTTGTACTGCATTACTTCAGTGTGAAAGCTGTGGTTGTTGGTGGAAGCGTTCAGGCTGGCTGGACAGAACCACAAGAAGACCATCAGAGCCTCAAAGGACGAGCACCAAGACCCCTGTGAAGGGGGCGTGGTCACACCTGCAACATGCTCAGGTAAGTCACTACAACAAGCATCTGTAATCGCTCCATCCCTGGGATGAGCTGATGTGTGTAGGACAGGTGTCCTGATGGACACTGATGGCCCACTGGCCCCCCCCCCACATGGAGGCACTGCACCATCCGGCTCCCACCAGTGTTCCCATCCAGTGCCACCCTGTTTCCCAACAGCATGCACCATCAAACCAGTGTCAGACGAAAGGCCTGAATGATCAATAAAACAGCCGCTCACGTTATTCCTGCTTCTTCTGAAATGACTGAATGAAGGCGGCCACAGGTGCACCACACACACCGCCATGAGCCACGCCTTCAGGTATTCGTGTCAAAGCACTCAGTTCGTTTTAATGCAGACAATATGAACACATATTGTCGTGTGGTTTCATGTTTCCACAGAGCTCCTTCATGACGTCCTCATCAGTTCATCATTTCAATGTTGTATTTCTTCTCGAGCAGGCAGGAATGTGTCTGGACCTCACGAACTAATTCAATTATCTCAGTAAAACACATGAAACCTGCTACAGTCTGCTGACACCTTCGTGACAGGAAGCTCCTCCTCCTCCAGACATCACCTGACTGATCAAAGCTCCTTCGCCACAGGACAGCTGCACTGCGATTGGCTGGTTGTCTGCACAGTCTGTCAGATTAACTCACCCTCCCTCAGCCCCTCACACTGGTTGATCTGGTTTTGCAGATCTAAAAAAACCACTTCCTTCAGTCACCAAGGGTCGATCAATGTAATACTGCAAAGATTACAAGTTAAAACTACTGAATGAAGTAGTGTTTGAAAACAAGCGACTGATTCGCTTGCTTGATCTGAACCCCAGAGAATCGTCCTGTGTCTCAGGGTGGATGCAAAGGCTCCACCTAAACCTGGACTAGGACCAGACTGAGCTTCTTGGTGGGACCGGCTGAGGGAGGGGGTGCTCCTGGACAAACACCAGCAGCATTCAGCCTCTCATCCGGGTGGACTCCAACAACACGCTCCTGAGTCTGCCATCACACCTCGCAAACACAGCTGTGATATCAGCAACCGGCGCCACACTGACCCCTGCTGGTGTGCTCTGATCACTACGGCCTGACTGCTGCATGTCCTCACATGCACTGAAACACACCTGAGAGGAAGAATCATAATGTAATAACAGCTTCACAGAAGTGAGCTGAGTATCATTCGTTCAGGAAGTGTTGTGTGAAATATGGTGTCCCTGAGGGTACATAAACAGTTAAGTGTTAGATCAGCTTCTTTTACCAAAGTTTGACCACACTGAGGTCAGCTGAACACCAGCATCAAACCTGTGTGCTCGGATCATTTCTGTGGCAGTGAATCACAGACAGAAATGAATTCAATATTGACTCAGATCTAACTAGATCTGTATTTTCAACAGGCCTCTATAAAGCAGCTTTTTCAGGATCAGGTGATCAGGATCAGCCGCAGGTGATCTGCCGGCAGCACGGATGCATCAGAGTCCACTATGAATGCTCCCACAATGCACAAGAGACGTGCCGCTCATAGAACGTGTTCATTCCTTTCATTTCACAGGAAAGGGACCCTGAAGGCGTCACGTAGGTTTAATATTCATCAGCAGTCAGGTCAGGACAGCTCTACAGCTGCAAACAGCTGCAAACAGGACACCTCATACAGGTATGTTAATGTTTTATACGTCAGGATGAAGAATCGTACATTAAAGGCACAAAGTCTCAGACATGAAGGACTGAACAGTTTCACTTTTGTTTCCTCATTTCTTCAGTTTCCAAACTCCGCCCAGGTGGTAAGATGACGTTCAGCAATCAGAGCAGAGCAGATGAAACTTCAGCAGACGGGAAGCCGCCTTCACGACCAACGCTGTTTTCCAGTCGCCTCTAAAAATGATGCCAGCAAGAGCTCAATGTAAGTATCTCTTCATGAAAAGCTGACAACACTGTGCCATTGAAGGGGTTAAGGTACATTTAAAGCTGGATTTCTGTTTACTGACGGGACTCGTGTCCATCCTGATCAGACAGAACAAGAACCAACATGCAGGCCAGAGAGCATCCAGCAAACGGCCACCGGACAACGAGACGGGACCAGATCAGGCAGGGAAGAGGTAACGAACACGTCTTATTCACTGATGTAACTTCATGAAACTGAGTGTGTCGAACAGGCGCCGCAGTCACACCCAACATAACCAACGTCCTCACTTCCTGAAAAGTCAGTCCGCTGTGCGTAAATCAGTCACTGGTGTACTCACTCGCTCCTTTTAGTCCTGAGGATTATGTTCCCGTGGATACGATGGAGTTCAGGATGAGGTAACAAAGTCAGGACCACGTGAGACTGACAGCTGGACCATCAGGTCCACATCGTTACTGCCACTGGTGGAAAACTGCACCAAAAGTCTGTTTCTCACACTAAGCTGGTCTCATTCAGCAGAACGAGCAGCGACATGTCAGCGTGCTGTTTGAACAGGCGGAGACACTTCAGAAATCTGATTCCTAAGCTGTCTTTAAATCTCACCACCGTCTGTAGTTTACAACGTTGGTCAAAACGGCAAACGAGAGGCAGCCAATGACCGAGCGAAGCTGTCCAGCCTGCAGTCATTCACTCAGCTGGACAGGAACACCGGCCGTCCTCACCTGTCGGAGGACGGCGGCTGAGACTTGGCCACCACAGAGTTGTGTGCAGTGGTGGACAAAGTACTCAGAACCTTAAGCAAAAGTAGTAATATCAAAGTAAAAATACTGCTGTCACAAGCGTAAGCCCAACAGTGAAAATGCTCTGTCAGTGAAAGTATTGAAGTATAATCAGGAGAGTGTACTTAAAGTATTCAGAGTAAAAGTACCGAGTGCAGTAAAGTGTCCCCAGTGTCTGTTGTCCTCTTGTCTCTGTAGATCATTGTGTCTCCAGTGTCTGTTGTCCTCTTGTCTCTGTAGATCATTGTGTCTCCAGTGTCTGTTGTCCTCTTGTCTCAGCAGGACGTTCCTGTTGGAGCTCATTTTAAACTAATGATTCTTTTCATTCTGGATCAATCAGCTGATCATTTCCTCCATCGATTGATTGGTTTGGAAACTTTGTGAAAACAGTGAGAAATGTGGTCACGATGAGCCCAACGTGACGCCTCCACCATGTTTGTTTGGTCCAAAGCTCCCCGTGATTACAGACACAGTCAGATCACTGAGAGGAAAAGCAGCCAATCAAACATGTGAGAAGATCAAACATCAAGTGATTCCACAGCAGAGATCAATGAAACCATTAAAACAACAGATGACCGATCATTTGATGAATGGACTGCTTGTTTCAGCTCATTTAGATAGAATCACCATATTTTCTTTAGATTTCATTATAATCTTGTCTGTTTTTGCTTTCTTCTGCTCAGTGTGTAAATCTGACTGCTGTGAAGTAAAGTACAATATTTCCCTCTGAGCTGCAGTAAAGTACAATTACTTCAAAGACGGACTTCACGTCCATCGCTGGGTGTGTGGGACGGAAGAATTACAGACTCTGGCGTGATACTGAGAAAACGAGTCATTTGAGGACGTGCCCATGTCCGTCTGTGGAGGACATTTAAATATTAAAAAATAAGGCTTTCTGAGTTTTGTTTCAGCTGCGTGTCAGTCAGCTATGGCAAGCCACGAGGTTCAGCAGGTGTTCATGTGCACGCCGTCATCAAAGGGTTCCATATAACCGCTGCCTGTTTGAAGATGGAGGGAAAAGGCCAAACAGTCAGGTTCTTGGTGTTTCTTTGTCTGAAACAATCAGATTTACCTGCTGTAAGCTCTGCTGGATGCAGCTCTGCCATGAACCTGAACCCGACCCATCCGCCCAGCGCCTCGTACGGCAGCTCTGTCGCCATCAGTGTGCGAACGGGTGAAGAGACCGACAGAGAGCTCTTTGTCCGCTAAGGGAGGTCACCTCCCACAGTCAGACGACAGATTAGTACCTTCATAACTATGAAAGCGAGTCTACATGACCAGGTAAGAGCATGTGATCTGATACGCCGATCACTGGACCGACTTCGTGGTAACACAGGAGTACACAAGGTGTTGACCTCTGCATTACCAGCCAATGGCATTGAAGCATTACTTCACATGTTTGAACCCAGTGGCTTGCCATAGTCAAGTTCTCTTTCAGTCAGTACAGCCACAAAAAAGCTCGCATTTCACTCTTTACGCATAACCCAGAGCACATTTTCTCACTTCAAGTCGACTCTCTTCCGTGAGTTGAAAGGTCACTTACATCCTGTTAGCACTGTTAGCAAAAGCAAAGTAGCAGCAGTGGCTAACAGGTCTTCCCTCGCAGAACGTGGTCTGGAAGGTGCTGTGGTAGGACCACAGCTTGTACCAACTACTTTGTTTGAAGCAGATTGAAGCTCTTAAACTGGAATTAACATCTTTGGTCCTCAAATGTCTTCACGCTCGTCCCCAGTCTCAATGCGTCATCTGACATCACGTTTGTGGATGTCACTGATTGATAGATCCAGCTGCCTGTTGTGATGCCAGAAACAGACGAATGTCCCAGCCTGAGGAAGCATGTTTGAGCCTTTAGTTCGGGCGTTCTGACGTGATCTTCTGCTAATTACAGTTTCACATAGTGTCCCTGCTTCAGTGTCCCTGAGGCGGGAAGTCGCACCTCTGGCGGTATCACTGCATGGGCACAGCATGTTATAAAAGATGACCCTTTAAAAATCTGATCTGTTTCCTTCCACAGCTGAGCATCGGGAAATACTGACAACTAAAAGACGCCTGTTGAAGATGATCGTATCGACCCTGCAGCCGTTGGAAAGTACAGAAGACACTAACTTTCTAGATTTTGTAAAAGCACTAAATCCGTCTCTTCAAATTCCTACCAAATCTGTGATACGCTCACAGCTTCTCAGCATCTACAGTGAAGAGGAAAAGAAGCTGAGATCAGTCTTGGCCTCTGCTGCTGATGTTGTGCTGACATGTGAGTTGTGGTCTTCAAGAGCTGAAGACCCCTATCTGACGGTGGCTTGCCATTTTGTGGACATCCATGGGAATCTCAAGTCCTACATGCTCCGGACTGCCAGCCTCTTTGGAGACGACTCTGCAGCCAACATTCAAAAGCAGCTCTTGGCTGTCATGGAGTCTTGGTGTGTGAAAGACAAGGTCCACACGGTCATCAGAGCCGGCATGCCGCAGCTGAAAAACATTAAAACAAAATGGACCCACATGCCTTGTTTCGCTGACACCTTGAACGTGGTGTTTCGGGATCTGATGAGTGATGGGGAGCTGTTGGATGTTCTCAGAAAGTGTCAGAACATCATCAGATTCTTTCAGAATGATTCTGAAGTTGAGAGAAAGCTCAGAGAGATTCAAGAGAGGCTGGATATGGAACAAGACGAGCTGATCATGTACTCGGGGGACCGATGGCTGCCTTGGCTGCAGATGCTACAACGACTGATGCAGCAGTACGAGGCCATGGTGATGGTGCTGGACAAGAGAGGGAAGACAGATTTACTTCTAAATGAAAACGAGAAAAATAAAATCAACAAGATCATATCGGCTCTGACGCCTCTGATGAACGCCACGTCCTCGATGAAAGGAGGATTCCAGACCATTTCGGCCATGCTGCCGCTGCTGAAGAAACTCATGGACAGTCTTAGAGAAGAAAAGAGAAACAATGATGTCGCCCAGAAATTACTGTCAAAATGTAAGATGAATTTTGGTGACATCAACAACCACGTCCTGGCTCCCACCACATTTCTTGATCCTCGATTCAAAAACCAGCTGGGAGACCAAAACAAAAAGCAAGCGATGGATCAAATCAAGAAGAAGCTTGCTGCAGGCCCAGCCTCCCCTTCTGCTGCCGAACTGAATGATGTGCTGGACAGATACATCGCCTACGAACCGACTGCAGAGGCGTCCAACCCTTTGTCCTGGTGGAGGTACACAGGAAAGAAGAATTTTGGTGAACTGAGCGAACTTGCTCTGAAGGATCTTGGGGTTGTCTCCACTGCTGTGCCCTTAGAGAGAGCTTTCTCCAGTGCAGGTGATCAGTTCTGCAACCTGAGGAGGTCCATCGATCCAGAAAACCTCAACATGATCCTGTTCCTCAACAGCAACTGGTCCTCAAAGCCTTAGATTCAAATCAACTTTGAGTCAATACGAACACACTCACACATGCTTTAATAATCGAGCTTTGCTGGGTTAAACATAATGCAAATGAACTAAACATGAAAACACACCACATAAAACCAGACAACTGTCAGAGTGTGCACACCTCCACCAAAGCTGCCCATCCTCTGAATTCGTACAAAAGAAAACGTTTGGACGTGAGGTGGATCCACTCAAAGGACGAACTGATGGACGTGTTCGTGGCAGCAGCACATTTCACTAAGAGCACATCTGCATCACACCCAAAAGGTCACACTGACAGGAAGTTGGTCACAGCTGCACTCTACGGAACAACAGACGGCCCAGATGTATGTGGGGGAACTGCGGGGGGGGGGGGTTGGGGGGGGTGCTTCTTATGTAACGGCAGAAATCTGCATGGACAGAAACGAGTGTGGCACTTAAGGACAGACGTACTTTACCAAGAAATACCAGAAAACGGAAGCAGTTTGCTTCTAAACAGATTCAAGATATCTGCCGAAAAGCACGGCCACCTCCTGAACACCTCACGCTCATCTGAGTTATGGAACGCCTCACACTGGTTTGGGTCCCTGAACTCCTCATGGTTATTTTAGTTCCACTTCAGTTCGCCTGAATTTGTGCCACAAAGTGAATTAACGTCTGCTCGCATTGACTTCTGTGTCTTTGTATCTTGGTGTGATGGATGATGGTGAACACACGTTTCTATTTCTCCTTCTGACTGTTGGGACATTTAGAGGTGACGGCTAGAAAAGTCTGACCTGCAGACACGTTTGACTTCTTTACATAGAACGTGTTTTTGCGTCCTGTCTAACACAGTTTAACATCGCGGACGTGGCGTCTCTGCAGAGGATTTCATACCTGTGTCAGAATCTGTGTGTATAAAGACGCTGAAAGACCGAAGTCACTCATTTTGATCCAGATGATTGTTTTTCTGCTGCCTTGTGGATAAAATGAAGCTTCAGTTGTATTTGTTCTATTTACAGCGTCATTGAATATGTTAACGTGTATTTACGTTTTTCTTTTTGTCCTTATTGCATTATTTGTGGTTTATTATCTTACAGCTCTGTTCTCATCTTGCTTTTCATTGTATCTGCTTTGTTTGGGAGTGTTACATAAATAAAGTTGACCAAAGTATGATGATTGATAAAAATGTGGAAAGTCGTCTTAATGCTCTACAAAATGAAAAGTGTCGTGAGCTGACATGAAAAACATCAAAGCAACAAAGATTTTCAGATAAAGAACAGGTAACAGGTAAGGCACAGGTAAGGTCAGGACCCAATAGCGGCACAAGCACAACATGAACACAGAAGTCTCTTGTGACAGTCCGCTCAGAGCGTTTCAGGAAACGTTTGGCAAACAGATCAGGAAGGACGAGGCAACAAACGCAGTCAGGTACAGAAGGCTGAGGTGCTTCCACCAGGGGGCAGCAGAGGCCGGCAGGGTCCACACCGACAAGGCGGTCCGACGGGGAGTGCGAGAACAATCTGTCCCCGGGGCCACAGCGGGAGAGCCGCTGGAGGACTGCACTGATTGGTCAGGTGGGGGGTTGGGCAGGTGGGCGTGACGGAGCAGTGAAGGGGCGCTGGCTGAACAGGTGATCAGACTCAGACTGAACTTTATTGATCTCAGTGTGGGGAATAGTTTTGCTGCAGCAGGTTAAACATCAACAGAGAATAAAACCAAGAAAAGAGTTCAGAAGCATCAAATCTGAAAATCCTCATGAAAAACTTCTCAATCAATCACTGCTGATACACTTTCAATCAATTCATCCATTGATCTCTGCTGCCCTGCCCTGTGAAGTGTGTGTGTGTGTGTGTGTGTGTGTGTGTGTGTGTCTGTGTGTGTGTGTGTGTGTCTGTGAAGTGGACACACTGACCCCTTGTGGTGTTGCGTTTCGGCCAATCACGCGCTCCGCTGCTCTGACCACCCTCACCGTTCCCTCTCAGGGGGCCATCAGCTGAAGCAGCGGGCAGCTCTGCTCAGAGGATGAGGCTACGGCAGCTGTGATGAGGCACACCTCACAGGACAGTTTTTTCTGAATTTTTCTGACAACAGACCCTGAAATGTAGACCAGGACACTGTCCACAAGACCCCCAGCGGGTGGGCAGGTCACTGTGGTCACGTATGTCCACAGAAATGTTTGCACATGGGGGTGGGAGCGCTTCCTCTGCCATTAAAGCAGAGCGCATGTCTGCAGCTGGCGGGGACACAGTCTCATCGTGCCACGTTGTCTGACCCACCTGGTGAGACGCCACAACGGACCATCAGACGGAGGAAAACGCCCTGGAACTGCCCGGCAGTGGGATTGTTATTCCAGCCTCCTAAAAACATTAAAAACATTTACACACTGAGATTACAGAGATGTTGAACGAGGACAGTCAGAGTTAGAAAAGATATTTCTTCTGAGGGTAAGCTGGGAAACGGTATGACCATGTTTCTTCCACAGGTAGGCTAGAAAAGATCCGTACTGGTGTCTGAAGTGCCGTTTGCTTCAGGGGGTGGGTTACTTCATGAGGTGATCACCATCAACAGCTGACCAGTCTGAGAGGTCTACCACATCAAAACGACTGTAAAGCAGGGATGTGTAGGCATGAAACAATCTCTGGCCCACGGACTAAAAAGACTAAGACTAATTCTAAATGTGAAAATTCTGTAGGCTGCACAAAGTACGAGCACAGCTGCTCTCTTTACGCTGACTAGCTTAGAGCAGTGTTTTTCAACCACTGCGCCGCGGCACACTAGTGTGCCGTGAGAGCTCGTCGGGTGTGCCGTGGAAATTATCCAATTTCACCTGATTGGTCTAAAAAACATTCATATGCCATTGTCGAGTGTGACTGTATCATATCATCAGCTGGCAGCAGTAGCCAATTGCCTTGTACTCTGAGACAAGAGGATCAGTGATGCATGGATGCGACAGGCGGCAGTGATGGAGACGTTTCTGAAAAGGAAAAATGCTAACTCTAGTAAGAGCAGAGGGCAAAAAAAGCAAAGATGACGACCTTGAGCAAAGTCTCTTGTGTGAGGCAATACAGCGAAAGCTACATTTCATTTGGATTTTCTTTTACCGGGGATGCAACGACACCGACTCATTGTGCTTGGTGTGTGGCGAAAAGCTATCCAACAGTGCTATGGTCCCAAGTAAACTATTATATACCAAACTACTATGTATACGAAACAGCTTTCGCCTCAAAACAAGAAAGCGGACTGTTTTGTTTGCCTGCGAGAGAAACAACAAAGGTGAATGAGAGAGCTTAAAGCTAGCTACCACGTCGCTGAACTCGTTTATTTTTAAACTCTTTATTGACGTTGATGGATTGAAGGAATCACGCAGCGACTTATTGGTTCACAGCATTAACGTCTCCACACACAGCTGCCAAACAAACACAGAAATGTGTTTGGTGGTGGTGGAAAACATGCTGTACAGCTCCAGCCCCGACACATTAAATACAGTCAACACAACAAAGCCGTACTTGAATTAGCTGCGCAGTTCGTAAACAGTGCATGAGGCATTAGACGGCTAGCTGCTAACACTTAGCAAACAAACTTCACTCAACAGAATGATTTCAACACAAAACGACAATCCTGCAACAGTCACAAGACGTGTAAGGCCACTTATGTCACTTCAAATGCATTCTCAATAATGTGAAGTTACTTTTATAGCTTAGTATCTGGAACAAAGCACGGAGCTATTTTTAGAACGTTGATCATTGAGAACATCAGCAAAGAAAGGGGCGATCTCTGTAATTAGCACCGCCGCCACATGGGGGCGCTGTTTTCAAACAAATAAGGAGAGCCTGCATATATACAGATATAGGATATAAGTACCTACTATATCTATTTCCTTAACAAATAAAATAACAAAATAACTTAATAGAAAATTAAAGGAACAGTGAGTGAACACATTAATGAATTTTGGCGAACTTGACTAATCTATAATAACCCTGTTAACGTTCATCCAAACAGGCCCAGGTTTCACACTGAGTGAGGAGAAATATGAAAGATCATGAAAGACTTTTTTCTTTGTGTTTTGTTTTTTTTGATTCCTATTCAAGGCACTTTGACAAGAATGGCTTTATGTTGTTAATATAGGCTACAGAGTTTCATTTTTTAACATTGTCGGTTGGTGGTGTGCCTTGTGATTTTTTCAGTGAAAAAAATGCACCTTGGCTCAAAAAAGGTTGAAAAACACTGGCTTAGAGGGAGGAGACCCAACCAATATGGCGGCAATGCTGGATTACGCTCCAGCACGTAATGACTACGTATATTATCCATCCATCCATTGTCTATATATATATATATATATATACACACATTGTCAGGCTCGCGGGGGGCTGGAGCCCATCGCTGCTGTCAGCGGGCGAGCGGCGGGGTACACCCTGAACCGGTCGCCAGCCAATCGCAGGGCATCATACAAAGACAGACAACATTCACACCATAGGCGGCGCCAAGGAGGGGCTTGCCGGTGCTTCAGCTCCCCCTAGTGGTAACATAGCACCTCCATAGCACCCCCATGGAATCCAATAAAAAATCATTAAACAAAGTATATTTTTATGACATTTTATCTCATGTGCTTTTTTATCATGTGCTGTCAGGGCTCTCAGCTCTAAACCCAAAGCACAGATCGTTTTAGATCAGAGGTGCTTATTGACTGTGGCACAGAATCATGACATCACTGAGGATAACTTCAATGCAGAGCTGCATCAAGCCCGACGTCTTCTCGAAAGACAATCACAACAGGGACACTCCGTTAACACACTCATGGCTCCACACAAGGATGCGTTTATGGACTTGTACAAACTCCTCTGTACATCCCTGACATTACATCTTCTTCCTGTGAACGATCTTTCTCCTCTCCGCCGTTTGAAAACCTGTCTGAGGAGAAGGAGCAGAGATGCTCGTAGCAGTAACCTTGGACTTTTGGCTATCAATATTCAATTCAGTTCAATTCAATTCAATTCAATATACCATTAAAAGGGCACGAGCCCTGAACGTCGACCAGATCATGGATGCATTCGCCCTCAGCCATAACAACCATGGCATAGTCCTCCTGTGATACTGCATGTCAGATGGGAAGTGTTTTTTTAATTTCCCATGGCGATGGTTGCTGTTTTGATGCTCTTTGCGAGTATGTTATCTATTGTGTTTGCATTTTGATGTTTTGCCTCTCATGGCACGATGGCTTTAAACATTATTTGATGAGTACATGTGGATGTTTCCACTTTCATGCAGTTCTGATTTGAGATAGTTTCCTAATTAGTGTGTCAACAGTAATCGTGTCACACAGACCTGTTTAGGTGAGACACCGGGGGGAGACACCGGGGGAGACACGGGGGGAGACAGGGGGGAGACACGGGGGGAGACGGGGGGAGAGATTGCACTTCAGTAAAAAAAATAATGTAATTGAAATTGTTTCTCGATCTGTGCACAAGCTTTGGCTTTTGAATTAGTGAATGTCAGACAGCGGCATAATAATACAGTTCTGGAATACTTGGAATACTATGTTAACGTTGTGTAGTTACTACTAGATACTGTATTTCCAGGAGCACCCCCGGTCCATGTTGGAGCACACTCAGCACCTGCAATCAAATTTGTCTGGCTCCGCCCCTGATTCACACTCACACCTGAGGGTCAACCTAATGAGCGTGTGTCTGGTCTGTGGGAGAAGCCACGCATGCAAACTTCACACAGAAAGGCCCGCATGACCCGGGGATCGAACCGACGACCTTCTTGCAGTGAGGCACGCGCACTACGCATATTATGTCTGGATAAAGCAGTCTACACTGAACGAAGGCCCGCCTTCTCCCCTCAAGTGTGAAGATTGAGCCAATCACAACCGAACTTGCGGATGACGGACGCTCCGACGAGCCAATGAAATTCTGTTACCTTTTAAATAACGTGCACGCGCTCCGAACGCGCGGCCTGAAGCCGTTTCAGCTCATTTCACCGGAGAATCCGAATTTAGATGAAGTGAAATCACCGCCAGGCCTCAGAAAGACGCTTTAAGCTGATTGTAGTGAGAGATTCACCTTCTGCAAAGTGTCTCAGGATCACATCACGGTTCTACCACAGAGTCGAGCAACACGCGGTAATCTCTCATCCAAATCAAAGTTTCAGCTGATCGATGATGATGATTGACAAATATCATCTTCAGCATGTCACTGACACATAACTTCAGAATAAAGTGCGGCTGTTTCCGGTCTGACAGAAGTAACCGGACAGTCTGTGTGCACGTGTGAAACGTTTGGTTTGTTTCTGTCGTCAGATCATCATCATCATCATCATCATCATCATCATCATCATCGTCTGAATGGGCTGAGCTGGACGACAGGACACAATGAAGCCTGGTTCTGGAGGACTCGGGACCTCTCTGCGCGTCCTGGACGGCTGCGGAGGTGCCGTTGGGGGGACAGGAGCTGCGGGTCGTGACGAAGGAGGAGACGCCGGAAAACACGACTCCTGCGGCGGGGGGTGGGGAGGAGAGCCCTGCGGGTCCCTGGGGTCCTGCTTCCTGGGAACCCCGGTCTGCCTGAGCTGAATGGACGGTCATTATCTCTGGGGTCTCCATGGAAACGGCGCGTCACGACGCGTGGTGGTATAAAGCAGGCGGCGGGACGCGGACGCGGACACTGGAGCTCCGGACCCGGACCCTGTCTGCTGCCCCGGAGCCGCTGAGCCAAATCCGGCTACCTGCACGAGACATGTCGCACGAGGCTGCGCATCAGCTCAATACCTTGAACAGGTAAGAAGACAGAAACAAGACGCCAGAGGTGAAACAGCTGATTCTGATCAAACTGATAGACAGACCCTGATTCCACCTGGGTGTCATCTGTAAGAGGAGCAGACTGTTTTATTTCAATAACGTTTCCAGTGAGAACAGTCTGCTGCAGTCTGTCTTTAACGTCCCTCTGGCTGTGCAGACACTGTCCTCTGTGACTGTGGAGGCTCCCTGGCTGACCTTTGACCTCATGTTGGATCAGTTATTAGTATGCTGATGATGAGATGATGTCATTCTGAGTTTACCTTAAAATATGAAGGACGGAGAGACACCTGCTGTAACTGACTGTCTGTCCCTCTGTCTGTCCCTCTGTCTGTCTGCAGAGATCCAGATCGATGCGTCACAATGAAACAAAGATGGAGTCCATATGAGCTGGACGTCGCCGATGGTATGAAACCCTGTGAATGTACGGAGGCTGAAGCGTGTCAAAACAATGATCGTTACTTTTTTCAG